>NC_136265.1:111165117-111365117 GCF_964187855.1 Myxine glutinosa | reverse complement strand
CAAATAGTGTGTGTGTGTGTCACCCCACACAAAGTGTTCGCATATAAATAATGTGTGTGTGTGTCACCCCACACAAAGTGTTCGCACACAAATAGTGTGTGTGTGTCACCCCACACAGTGTTCGCATATAAATAATGTGTGTGTGTGTCACCCCACACAAAGTGTTGGCACACAAATAGTGTGTGTGTGTCATCCCACACAAAGTGGTCGCATATAAATAATGTGTGTGTGTGTCACCCCACACAAAGTGTTCGCACACAAATGGTGTGTGTGTGTCACCCCACGCAGTGTTCGCATATAAATAATGTGTGTGTGTGTGTGTCACCCCACACAAAGTGTTCGCATATTAATAATGTGTGTGTGTGTCACCCCACACAGTGTTCGCATATAAATAATGTGTGTGTGTGTCACCCCACACAAAGTGTTGGCACACAAATAGTGTGTGTGTGTCATCCCACACAAAGTGGTCGCATATAAATAATGTGTGTGTGTCACCCCACACAAAGTGTTCGCATATAAATAATGTGTGTGTGTCACCCCACACAAAGTGTTGGCACACAAATAGTGTGTGTGTCATCCCACACAAAGTGTTCGCATATAAATAATGTGTGTGTGTGTCACCCCACACACAGTGTTGGCACACAAATAGTGTGTGTGTGTCACCCCACACAAACTGTTCGCATATAAATAGGGCAGGCGAGACAAATCATGCCTCCCAAGCATCTGCTTCTTCTTCATTTTTATCACACAGACAGACAAACAAACAAAACAACCACCTTTAGAGGCAATTTCCCCCCGCAGAGCGTGGGTTGGCCTTTTTCTGGCACCTTGGTCCCCTTTTTGAAGCGATGTTTTATGGCCAGATGCCCTTCCTGCCGCCAACCCTGTTAGTCCCTCTTGCGACACACAAGGAATTGCCAGTGAACTGGTACTCAATTTGCCGACCTCGGACGGATGACAGGCTGAGTCAACCCCCCTGGTGTTGGTTCAGCGATCGACCGGGATTCGAACCCAGGATCCTAGGTATCCCAAGATCCCAAGCCGGCACCCTAACCGCTAAGCCATTCCAGACTCACAGACACACAGACAAACAAACAAACGGTCTCAAATGCAATACCCTCTCCTCTGGCGACGGTAATAACAGCAGGCATTCCAATTAGATAGGATTCTTAAGAACTACAATATACAGAAGATATATATAGCTGCCATTTTTAAAAACTTCTAACAATAACATTGGCTTGGCCCACTTACGACCCGCATAGGGCCCAGCTCAAAGCCCAAGTCCAGTTCAGCCCACCTAACCGACGAAAACCCATGTGGGTCCTAGCTGGACTTGCTGGATGGGTACACACACATACACACACACACACACACACACACACACACACACACACACACACACACACACACACACACACACACACACACACACACACACACACACATACACAGACATACACACACACATACACAGACATACACACAAATATACACAGACATACACACAAATATACACAGACATACACACAAATATACACAGACATACACACAAATATACACAGACATGCACACATATACACAGACATACACACATATACACAGACACACACATATATACACACACATACACATATATATACTACACACACATACACACACGTACACACACACGCATACACACACACACACACACACATGACGGGTTGGCCCCCCCTTTGGAACTCAAGAAGAGGCACCTTGAAGCAGCAAATGAGGTTTAATGAAAAATCGAGCAAACACAATATTGTGGAGCATGCCTTGAAATCACAGGGCCCTGTCACACAAGACCTGCAAGTCCAAGCCACACTAAAAACTCAGCAAAATACAATTTGTTATATACATGAAATAACAGAAAAAACGCTGCGCTAATTATGACCTCAGACAAGAGAGGGCCATTGAAGACACAAAGAGGAAGATATTTCTCAGGCTCTAATTCCAAACGAGTTGGGCTTTCCAAGGCCCAAGGATGCGTTCCCATAATAAAGTTCAATGGGGTTTACATTTGGCAGTAAAACACATACAAATCAAAGGAACAAATCAAAGGATACATCTTACATCATCCCCTGTTCGAGGTTAACTTACAACTATTCCCATAACTTTCTTCCTTAGAAGATGGTGAAAAAACGTCTGCAAGGTTGGATTTGACCGAGCCGTGAAACAACATGTTTTGCAGTGAATCTAGTTTTTTTGAAGCAAGCAAAAGAAAGACACAATTAAATATATATTTCTCAGGTGCCCTGTGTCACGTGGTGTGCCCCCCATGGCCCCCCCATGGCCCCCGACACACACACACACACACACACACACACACACACACACACACACACACACACACATGCACACACACACGCATATACACACACACACACACACACACACACACACACACACACACACACATATGCACACACATACACACACACACGCATATACACACACACACACACACACACACACACACACACACACACACACACACACACACACACACACACACACATATGCACACACGTATACACACACATACACACACACATATATATATACTACACACACGCACACATATACACACACGTATACACAAATACACACACGTATACACACACAAACACACATACACGCACACACACACACACACACACACACACACACACACACACACACACACACACACACATGCACACACATACACACACACACGCATATACACACACACACACACACACACATATGCACACACGTATACACACACATACACACACACATATATATATATATATACTACACACACGCACACATATACACACACGTATACACAAATACACACACGTATACACACACACACACACACATACACGCACACACACACACACACACACACACGTACACACGTACACACACACACACACACACACACACCAAACATACACACACAAGTATACACAAGGAACTTTGGTGCAGGAGCCATTCAGCCTGCACTGCACCAACGCCAGTATCTCTTACCCGTCCACCCATAAACTACCTTCAAATCCTGCCAATATTCCCATACCACTATTACTCCAAAGCACCTCGGTATACCGATCTAATTCCCATTTAAACCTATCCACCACTTCCACTGCCTCTACCTTTTGGGGGGAGACCATTGCAGTAAACACTCTCCGACTGAAATAGCCCTACCTCACTACCGTCCTAGTTCTCCACTTTTATTTTCTTTTTTTTGTGTGTCCAGAATCGAGGCTCGTGTAAGAGCGAACACATTGGACATGAAAACATGCACAGGCACATAAAACATGCAATGAAGGGAGCGGGAGACAAGGGAGGAGGAGAGAGGGAAGCACACAAGCACAACAGAAGAGAACAGGGATGTCAATACATCTGTGGAAGGGAGAGGGCTGGGGGAGGAGGAAGGGGTACACGGTATGAAGCAAATGAACACGACGAGGAATTTCAGGAAAGAGGTTGGGGATTTAAATAGGCGGATTTGGGGTGTTTTAACGGGGGTAGAAAAGATCAAGGTATTGGATCGGGGGAAGATAAGAGATGGTGGTGAACACCTGTTTTAAATACCTGGAGGGAGGAGTGGGATTGAAGAGAGTGAGGGAGTTTGTTCCAGAGGCGGGAGAAAAGGAGAATGAAAGAGTGAAGGTGAGCAGAGAGTCTTGATTTTGGCAATTTCACCAGAAGAGGGTTGCAGGTGGACCTTGTGTGACCTGTAGGAATATTTGGGGGACAGAGCCCAGAGGGACCTGGGGGAGCAAGGCCGGAGAGGAGTTGGTAGAAGACGGAAAGACCACCAACCTGCCTGCGGTGAGTGAGTGAAAGGCCCTCGGAGATAGCTTCATCGCGGGAGATTCCAATCATTCTGAATGCTTTGGTTTCAACAGCGTGAAGCCGAGCTAGGTGTGAGGCAGGAGCACCAGCCCAGAGGGGAGAGCAGTATTCCATTGAGCTGCGGATGAAAGCCTTGTATGTGGTGAGGAGCTCAGGTGTGCCAAGGAAGGACTTTACACACGGAGGATGCCCAGTCGGCGACTGGCTTTGGAGGCCAGCTTGGAAATGTGGTTTTCCCAGGAGAGATCATGGCAGATGGTGAGACCCAAAAGCTTGAGCGACAGAACTTCTTGGAGATGATTATTCAGAAAGTGGATGGGAGGGTTGTCCAGTCCGTTTTTTCGGAGAGACATAGTAAGAGTGTGAGATTTGTCAGGATTGAAAGACATGTTCCACTTGTTTGCCCAGTCTGTGATTTTGTCCAGGTCTGCAGAGAGTGAGGAGGCTGCAGACTGCCGATCTGAGGGATGAGGAATGGAGCGGCAGAGAGTGGAGTCATCAGCAAAGACATAGAGAGGATTTTCCAGAGAGTCGGAGAGATCATTGATGAAGACCAGAAAAAGCACAGGGCCCAGAACACTGCCTTGGGGAACTCCAGCCTGAACAGTAAGTGGAGATGTGGCCCATTCAGGGCCACACATTGACTACGACTAGAGAGGAAGTCCGCAAGCCATCCGTGGAGATTTCCATGGATACCATAGGAGGAGAGTTTGGTGAGCAGAGCGGGGTGCCAGACTATCGAAGGCACATGATATGTCAAGGAAAACCATCGATCTGAAATAAATAAAAAAGAGAAATCGTCAAAAATCTGAAAAACCATCAATTTTCATCCGATTGACTTGGAAATTTAATAGCATTTGCATATTGAGTCACTAAATAGGGAAACGAACTATGGGGGGGGGGGGGGGGGGTTGCAAGTATCGTGCTCCGCATGAAGTATTTTTGTTTGTATATTTATCGTTTTATACTTTTTTTCCTTTCCATGATCCTCAAGCCTTTCGGTGTTCAGTAATCTCTCATGACTTTCGTGAATAACTCTTTTTTCTTCCTTTCGTAAAATTCACCAATGAATGAAAATGGTTTGTCTTGCATCTTTCAAAAGCAATAATGAATACGAAGAAGACTTCTTGGCAGTTGGATATTCGGAAGACGAAACAGGAGGGACGATTCAAGCAGGAGAAGACAATGAGGAAAACAAAGAGTAATTACAAGATAATTATTATAATGTATGATTTATAATCACGTTATCATGCAAAGAAAGAGAAAACACAGAGTAATTACAATATATTTGTTATAATGTATGATTTACAATAACGTTATCATGCAAACATAGAGAAAACACTGAGTAAGTACGATGCAATTATTATCATGTATGATTTATAATAACATTATCATGCAAACAAAGAGAAAACACTGAGTAATTATGATGCAATAATTATAATGTATGATTTATAATAACGTTATCATGCAAACATAGAGAAAACACTGAGTAAGTACGATGCAATTATTATCATGTATGATTTACAATAACGTTATCATGCAAATATAGAGAAAACACTGAGTAAGTACGATGCAATTATTATCATGTATGATTTATAATAACGTTATCATGCAAACAAAGAGAAAACACTGAGTAATTACGATGCAATTATTATCATGTATGATTTATAATAATGTTATCATGCAAACAAAGAGAAAACACTGAGTAATTATGATGCAATTATTAGAATGTATGATTTATAATAACGTTATCATGCAAACATAGAGAAAACACTGAGTAAGTACGATGCAATTATTATCATGTATGATTTACAATAACGTTATCATGCAAACATAGAGAAAACACTGAGTAAGTACGATGCAATTATTATCATGTATGATTTATAATAACGTTATCATGCAAACAAAGAGAAAACACTGAGTAATTACGATGCAATTATTAGAATGTATGATTTATAATAACGTTATCATGCAAACAAAGAGAAAACACTGAGTAATTACGATGCAATTATTATCATGGATGATTTATAATAACGTTATCATGCAAACAAAGAGAAAACACTGAGTAATTACGATGCAATTATTAGAATGTATGATTTATAATAACGTTATCATGCAAACAAAGAGAAAACACTGAGTAATTATGATGCAATTATTATAATGTATGATTTATAATGACGTTATCATGCAAACAAAGAGAAAACACTGAGAAATTACGATGCAATTATTATAATGTATTATTTATAATAACGTTATCATGCAAACATAGAGAAAACACAGGAATTACAAGATAATTATTATAATGTATGATTTATAATAACGTTATCATGCAAACATAGAGAAAACACAGAGTAATTATGATGCAATTATTATAATGTATGATTTATAATGACGTTATCATGCAAACATAGAGAAAACTGAGTAATTACGATGCAATTATTATAATGTATGATTTATAATAACGTTATCATGCAAACATAGAGAAAACTGAGTAATTACGATGCAATTATTATAATGTATGATTTATAATAACGTTATCATGCAAACATAGAGAAAACACTGAGTAATTACAAGATAATTATTATAATGTATGATTTATAATGACGTTATCATGCAAACATAGAGAAAACTGAGTAATTACGATGCAATTATTATAATGTATGATTTATAATAACGTTATCATGCAAACATAGAGAAAACACTGAGTAATTACAAGATAATTATTATAATGTATGATTTATAATAACGTTATCATGCAAACAAAGAGAAAACAGAGTAATTACAAGATAATTATTATCATGTATGATTTATAATAACGTTATCATGCAAACAAAGAGAAAACACACAGTAATTATGATGCAATTATTATAATGTATGATTTATAATAACGTTATCATGCAAACATAGAGAAAACACTGAGTCAGTACGATGCAATTATTATCATGTATCTATCTATAATTCCAGTAATCTCTGTGTGTCTGTGTGTGTGTGTGTTTGTCTGTGACCGCTGTTTCTCGACAACTACCGGTCCGATATACTTGAAACTTGCCAGGTATATTGCTGGGGACCCGAGGATGTGCCTTTTCAAGGTTTGAAATTAATCGGACAAGTGGTTCCCAAGGTATGGTCACCGTACTCGCAAGCCGTTCGCTTTGGCTTTGCGAATGAACCAAACCATTTCATGTAAATAGAGGGGGGGGGATTGTCACCGTACTCGCAAGCCGTTCGCTTTGGCTTTGCGAATGGACCAAACCATTTCATGTAAATAGAGGGGGGGATTGTCACCGTACTCGCAAGCCGTTCGCTTTGGCTTTGCGAATGGACCAAACCATTTCATGTAAATAGAGGGGGGGATTGTCACCGTACTCGCAAGCCGTTCGCTTTGGCTTTGCGAATGGACCAAACCATTTCATGTAAATAGAGGGGGGGATTGTCACCGTACTCGCAAGCCGTTCGCTTTGGCTTTGCGAATGGACCAAACAATTTCATGTAAATAGAGGGGGGGATTGTCACCGTACTCGCAAGCCGTTCGCTTTGGCTTTGCGAATGGACCAAACCATTTCATGTAAATAGAGGGGGGGGGATTGTCACCGTACTCGCAAGCCGTTCGCTTTGGCTTTGCGAATGGACCAAACCATTTCATGTAAATAGAGGGGGGGATTGTCACCGTACTCGCAAGCCGTTCGCTTTGGCTTTGCGAATGGACCAAACCATTTCATGTAAATAGAGGGGGGGATTGTCACCGTACTCGCAAGCCGTTCGCTTTGGCTTTGCGAATGGACCAAACCATTTCATGTAAATAGAGGGGGGGATTGGCCTATACACAGCCTCTCTGGATGTTAACGGGCACGCACAGGCACGCACGTACGGGCACGCCCTAGTGATTTATAATGACGTTATCATGCAAACATAGAGAAAACACTGAGTAAGTACAAGATAATTATTATCATGTATGATTTATAATAACGTTATCATGCAAACATAGACAAAACACTGAGTAATTACGATGCAATTATTATCATGTATGATTTATAATAACGTTATCATGCAAACAGAGAGAAAACACTGAGTAAGTACGATGCAATTATTATCATGTATGATTTATAATAACGTTATCATGCAAACATAGAAAAAACACTGAGTAATTACGATGCAATTATTATCATGTATGATTTATAATAACGTTATCATGCAAACAAAGAGAAAACACTGAGTAATTATGATGCAATTATTATAATGTATGATTTATAATGACGTTATCATGCAAACAAAGAGAAAACACTGAGTAATTACGATGCAATTATTATAATGTATTATTTATAATAACGTTATCATGCAAACATAGAGAAAACACTGAGTAATTACAAGATAATTATTATAATGTATGATTTATAATAACGTTATCATGCAAACATAGAGAAAACTTCTCTTCTTCTTTTTATCTTCTTATCATACATTATACATAGAGAAAAATTATTATCTTCTTCTTTTTTTGCAATTGTTTTTATGTTTTGCTATGCATTATGTTTTGCACTCTGTCAAAGCGTCTTTGGGCTTCCTGAAAAGCGCTATATAAAATAAATGCATTATTATCATTATTATTATTATTATTATTAAAACACAGAGTAATTATGATGCAATTATTATAATGTATGATTTATAATGACGTTATCATGCAAACATAGAGAAAACTGAGTAATTACGATGCAATTATTATAATGTATGATTTATAATAACGTTATCATGCAAACATAGAGAAAACACTGAGTAATTACAAGATAATTATTATAATGTATGATTTATAATAACGTTATCATGCAAAGATAGAGAAAACACAGAGTAATTATGATGCAATTATTATAATGTATGATTTATAATGACGTTATCATGCAAACATAGAGAAAACTCAGTAATTACGATGCAATTATTATAATGTATGATTTATAATAACGTTATCATGCAAACAAAGAGAAAACAGAGTAATTACAAGATAATTATTATCATGTATGATTTATAATAACGTTGTCATGCAAACAAAGAGAAAACACAGACTAATTTCAATATATTTGTTTTAATGTATGATTTATAATAACGTTATCATGCAAACAAAGAGAAAACACACAGTAATTATGATGCAATTATTATAATGTATGATTTATAATAACGTTATCATGCAAACATAGAGAAAACACTGAGTAAGTACAAGATAATTATTATCATGTATGATTTATAATAACGTTATCATGCAAACATAGACAAAACATTGAGTAATTACGATGCAATTATTATCATGTATGATTTATAATAACGTTATCATGCAAACAAAGAGAAAACACTGAGTAATTATGATGCAATTATTATAATGTATGATTTATAATGATGTTATCATGCAAACAAAGAGAAAAGACTGAGTAATTACGATGCAATTATTATAATGTATTATTTATAATAACGTTATCATGCAAACATAGAGAAAACACTGAGTAATTACAAGATAATTATTATAATGTATGATTTATAATAACGTTATCATGCAAACATAGAGAAAACACAGAGTAATTATGATGCAATTATTATAATGTATGATTTATAATGACGTTATCATGCAAACATAGAGAAAACTCAGTAATTACGATGCAATTATTATAATGTATGATTTATAATAACGTTATCATGCAAACAAAGAGAAAACAGAGTAATTACAAGATAATTATTATCATGTATGATTTAAAATAATGTTGTCATGCAAACAAAGAGAAAACACGGACTAATTTCAATATATTTGTTATAATGTATGATTTATAATAACGTTATCATGCAAACAAAGAGAAAACACACAGTAATTATGATGCAATTATTATAATGTATGATTTATAATAATGTTATCATGCAAACAGAGAGAAAACACTGAGTAATTACGATGCAATTATTATAATGTATGATTTATAATAACCTTATCATGCAAACAAAGAGAAAACACAGAGTAATTACAATATATTTGTTATAATGTATGATTTATAATGACGTTATCATGCAAACATAGAGAAAACGCTGAGTAAGTACAAGATAATAATTATCATGTATGATTTATAATAACGTTATCATGCAAACATAGACAAAACACTGAGTAATTACGATGCAATTATTATAATGTATGATTTATAATAACGTCATCATGCAAACATAGAGAAAACACTGAGTAATTACGATGCAATTATTATAATGTATGATTTATAATAACGTTATCATGCAAACATAGAGAAAACATTGAGTAATTACGATGCAATTATTATCATGTATGATTTATAATAACGTTATCATGCAAACAAAGAGAAAACACAGAGTAATTACAATATATTGTTATAATGTATGATTTATAATAACGTTATCATGCAAACATAGAGAAAACACTGAGTAATTACGATGCAGTTATTATCATGTATGATTTATAATAACGTTATCATGCAAACATAGAGAAAACACTGAGTAAGTACGATGCAATTATTATCATGTATGATTTTTAATAACGTTATCATGCAAACAAAGAGAAAACACTGAGTAATTACGATGCAATTATTATAATGTATGATTTATAATAACGTTATCATGCAAACACAGATAAAACACTTGAGTAATTACAATGCAATCTTACTATAATTCACCAAATGTCCGTCCGTTTGTCTGTCTGTCCGTTCGAAGGTACCGCAAAAACGGCTGAACCGATCGCAACGATATTTTGGGTGGGTAATCCGGGGACCCCCTGGAGTAAAATAGGCTGTATTGTTTTCCCAATTTCAGCTTTGGTCTCAGCATTTTCAGGTTTGGACTCCCGCATTACGTTATTTTCCTGGGTACCGCACAAACGGCTGCACCGATTGCAACCTGATGAATGAAAACACACAGTTAAAAATAATGACCTCGGACAAAGACCTTTTATAAGGACATGGGTTGAATCCCTGCTTGAGAGAATGCCAACCCCCTCCCTGCCACCACGGTCATCTCTCCAACTCACAATCCCACGAGATATGCGGAAAGGACTACCCAAAACCAATTATCTTATTTTTGATTCGTATATAAACATAATTAAAGGTAAATAATGACCTCTGCCAAAGTTCAAATGACGTGGGTCTAATCTCTACATGAGAGAATTCCACATAGCTATTTGGGCGGTGTATAAGCTAACAGATCGCTGTCTCCATTGATCTTGCCAAGGCCGTAACACCTATCGGCTCAAAATTATTTTAACTGTTGACTTGGTAGTTTTTACAATGAAGGAAACACATATCGGGAGTACAAACTACATCGCGTTTGTGAATGTGACAGCTCTGAGGCGTCTTTCGCTTCGCATCGAATTATTCATTACATTCATTCATTCATTGAATGATCATTACGCTCATTCTTGCGCTCATTAAACGTTCATTGAACATTAAACGTTCATTAAACGATTACGAAAATGAAAACGAAAAACATTACGAAATTACGTTCACACCGTCACATCAAAGACTACCGTGAACACAAACATCGTCGCAACATCGTCACAATGAAAACATCGTCACAAATGTTACGTTACGTAATTCAAACCGTGAACACATCGAATATGGGAGAGCCCATTCCCCAAACGATTTGTTTTCTCTGGTACGTGTTTCTGGGCGGGTACCGTTTCAGATAAACCGGTAAAATGCCTCCCAAACGGAAATCTTCATGAACGAAAACGTCCAAGGAAGCTGTTGCAAGAAAGAAGGCCAGGCTGATGATTTGCGTGTGATATGATTTAACGGATGTTTATATAAATCGTTTAAAATAAAAAAGCCTTCAATTTCTGATATTTTCTCTTTTCATTTGGGCCTCGCAATTGAAGCCCCGCCCATAGGGCGGGTACCGTTGCTAGTTATTACAATGTATGATTTATAATAACGTTATCATGCAAACATAGAGAAAACACATAGTAATTACAATATAATTATTATAATGTAGGATATAATTTACACGTTATAATGTATGATATCATTTACACGTCATAATGTATGATATCATTTACATGTTATAATGTATGATATCATTTACACGTCATAATGTATGATATCATTTACACATTATAATGTATGATATCATTTACACGTTATAATGTATGACATCATTTACACGTTATCATGAATGATATCATTTGCACGTTATCATGTATAATATCATTTACACGTTATCATGAATGACATCATTTACACGTTATAATGTATGATGTCATTTACACGTTATAATGTATGATATCATTTACACGTTATCATGAATGATATCATTTGCACGTTATCATGTATAATATCATTTACACGTTATCATGAATGATATCATTTACACGTTATCATGTATAATATCATTTACACGTTATCATGTATGATATCATTTACACGTTATAATGTACGATATCATTTACATGTTATAATGCATGATATTATTTACACGTTATGAATGATATCATTTACACGTTGTCATGTATAATATAATTTACACGTTATCATGTATGATATCATTTAAACGTTATCATGTATGATATCATTTACACATTATAATGTATGATATAATTTACATGTTATCATGTGTGACATCATTTACACGTTATAATGTATGACATCATTTACACGTTATAATGTATGATATCATTTACACGTTATAATGTATGATATCATTTACATGTTATCATGTATGATATCATTTACATGTTATCATGTATGGTATCATTTACACGTTATCATGTATGATATAATTTACATGTTATCACGTGTGATATCATTTACACATTATCATGTGTCATATCATTTACACGTTATAATGTATGATATCATTAACACATCATGTATGATATAATTTACACGTTGTAATGTATGATATCATTTACATGTTATAATGTATGATATCATTTACACATTATCATGTATGATATCATTTACACATTATCATGTATGATATCATTTACACGTTTTCATGTATAATATCATTTACACGTTATCATGTATGCTATCATTTACACATTATCATGTATGATATCATTTAGACGTTATCATGTATAATATCATTTACACGTTATCATGTATGATATCATTTACACGTTATAATGTATATCATTTACACGTTATAATGTATGATATCATTTACACGTTATCATGTGTGATATAATTTACACATTATCATGTATGATATCATTTACATGTTATAATGTATGATATCATTTACATGTTATAATGTATGATACCATTTACATGTTAAAATGTATGATATAATTTACATGTTATAATGTATGATATCATTTACATGTTATAATGTATGATATAATTTACACGTTATCATGTATGATATCATTTACATGTTATAATGTATGATATCATTTCCACATTATCATGTATGATATCATTTACACGTTATAATGTATGATATCATTTACACGTTATCATGTATATCATTTACACGTTATGTATGATATCATTTCCACGTTATCATGAATGATATCATTTACACGTTACAATGTATGATATCATTTACACGTTATCATGAATGATATCATTTCCACGTTATCATGTATGATATCATTTACACGTTATCATGTATAATATAATTTACATGTTATCATGTATGATATCATTTACACATTATAATGAATATCATTTACACGTTATAATGTATGATATCATTTAGACGTTATAATGAATGATATCATTTACACGTTATCATGTATAATATAATTTACACGTTATCATGTATGATATCATTTACATGTTATAATGTACATCATTTACATGTTGTAATGCATGATATCATTTACACGTTATCATGAATGATATGATTTTCACGTTATCATGTATGATATCATTTATACGTTATAATGTATGATATCATTTACACGTTATCATGTATGATATCATTTACACGTTATAATGTATAATATCATTTACACGTTATCATGTGTGATACCATTTACACGTTATCATGTATGATATCATTTACACGTTATAATGTATGATATCATTTACACGTTATCATGTGTGATATCATTTACACGTTATAATGTATAATATCATTTACATGGTATCTTGAATGATATCATTTACACGTTATCATGTATGATATCATTTACACGTTATAATGTATGATATCATTTACACGTTATAATGTATGATATCATTTACACGTTATCATGTATGATATCATTTACACGTTATAATGTATGATATCATTTACACGTTATAATGTACTTCCACACACATGCACATACATTTTAATGAATGACTTGCTGCCATAATTGTATCCTTTTTCCATTCACTTATCCTAAGACATCCTAACATGGCGTTTCCTGTTCGTCCTTGAATCACAGAGATGTGGATGATTATGTTCAACCATTACCAGCGACAGATGAAGAAATCCGCTCACAGCTCCGCACAGGTAACGATGAGGATTACCTGGCTTCATCAGATTACGCATTGTCACAGTCATTATTGTGATGCTGAACAAGGAAAAGAGGGGAAAATGAGAAATGTGGTGGTAGCTGGAGACGGTTATGTAAATTAGAAAGGGGGAATGGTAGTGTGATGGAGAGGGGGAATGGTAGTGTGATAGAGAGGGGGAATGGTAGTGTGATAGTGAGGGGGAATGGTAGTATGATGGAGAGGGGGAATGGTAGTATGATGGAGAGGGGGAATGGTAGTATGATGGAGAGGGGGAATGGTAGTATGATGGAGAGGGGGAATGGTAGTATGATGGAGAGGGGGAATGGTAGTATGATAGCGAGGGGGAATGGTAGTATGATGGAGAGGGGGAATGGTAGTATGATGGAGAGGGGGAATGGTAGTATTATAGTGAGGGGGAATGGTAGTATGATAGAGAGGGGGAATGGTAGTGTGATAGAGAGGGGGAATGGTAGTGTGATGGAGAGGGGGAATGGTAGTGTGATGGAGAGGGGGAATGGTAGTGTGATAGAGACGGGGAATGGTAGTATGATAGTGAGGGGGAATGGTAGTATGATAGCGAGGGGGAATGGTAGTGTGATGGAGAGGGGGAATGGTAGTATGACAGCGAGGGGGAATGGTAGTATGATGGAGAGGGGGAATGGTAGTGTGATGGAGAGGGGGAATGGTAGTGTGATGGAGAGGGGGAATGGTAGTATGATGGAGAGCGGGAATGGTAGTGTGATAGAGAGGGGGAATGGTAGTATGATGGAGAGGGGGAATGGTAGTATGATGGAGAGGGGGAATGGTAGTATGATAGAGAGGGGGAATGGTAGTGTGATGGAGAGGGGGAATGGTAGTGTAATGGAGAGGGGGAATGGTAGTGTGATGGAGAGGGGGAATGGTAGTGTGATGGAGAGGGGGAATGGTAGTATGATGGCGAGGGGGAATGGTAGTATGATAGCGAGGGGGAATGGTAGTATGATGGAGAGGGGGAATGGTAGTATGATGGAGAGGGGGAATGGTAGTATGATGGAGCGGGGGAATGGTAGTATGATAGAGAGGGGGAATGGTAGTATGATGGAGAGGGGGAATGGTAGTATGATGGAGAGGGGGAATGGTAGTGTGATGGAGAGGGGGTATGGTAGTATGATGGAGAGGGGGAATGGTAGTGTGATAGAGAGGGGGAATGGTAGTATGATGGAGAGGGGGAATGGTAGTGTGATGGAGAGGGGGAATGGTAGTGTGATGGAGAGGGGGGATGGTGGTGTGATGGAGAGGGGGAATGGTAGTATGATGGAGAGGGGGAATGGTAGTATTATAGTGAGGGGGAATGGTAGTATGATAGAGAGGGGGAATGGTAGTGTGATAGAGAGGGGGAATGGTAGTGTGATGGAGAGGGGGAATGGTAGTGTAATGGAGAGGGGGAATGGTAGTGTGATGGAGAGGGGGAATGGTAGTGTGATGGAGAGGGGGAATGGTAGTATGATAGCGAGGGGGAATGGTAGTATGATGGAGAGGGGGAATGGTAGTGTGATGGAGAGGGGGAATGGTAGTGTGATGGAGAGGGGGAATGGTAGTATGATGGAGAGCGGGAATGGTAGTGTGATAGAGAGGGGGAATGGTAGTATGATGGAGAGGGGGAATGGTAGTATGATGGAGAGGGGGAATGGTAGTATGATAGAGAGGGGGAATGGTAGTGTGATGGAGAGGGGGAATGGTAGTATGATAGAAAGGGCGAATGGTAGTATGATAGAGAGGGGGAATGGTAGTATGATAGTGACAGGGAATGGTAGTGTGATGGAGAGGGGGAATGGTAGTATGATAGCGAGGGGGAATGGTAGTATGATAGCGAGGGGGAATGGTAGTATGATGGAGAGGGGGAATGGTAGTATGATAGAGAAGGGGGAATGGTAGTATGATGGAGAGGGGGAATGGTAGTATGATAGAAAGGGCGAATGGTAGTATGATAGAGAGGGGGAATGGTAGTGTGATGGAGAGGGGGAATGGTAGTATGATAGAGAGGGGGAATGGTAGTATGATGGAGAGGGGGAATGGTAGTATGATAGGGAGGGGGAATGGTAGTGTGATGGAGAGGGGGAATGGTAGTATGATAGAGGGGGAATGGTAGTATGATAGCGAGGGCGAATGGTAGTATGATAGAGAGGGGGAATGGTAGTGTGATGGAGAGGGGGAATGGTAGTATGACAGCGAGGGGGAATGGTAGTATGATAGTGAGGGGGAATGGTAGTATGATGGAGAGGGGGAATGGTAGTATGATAGAGAGGGGGAATGGTAGTATGATGGAGAGGGGGAATGGTAGTATGATGGAGAGGGGGAATGGTAGTATGATGGAGAGGGGGAATGGTAGTATGATGGAGAGGGGGAATGGTAGTATGATGGAGAGGGGGAATGGTAGTATGATAGCGAGGGGGAATGGTAGTATGATGGAGAGGGGGAATGGTAGTATGATGGAGAGGGGGAATGGTAGTATTATAGTGAGGGGGAATGGTAGTATGATAGAGAGGGGGAATGGTAGTGTGATAGAGAGGGGGAATGGTAGTGTGATGGAGAGGGGGAATGGTAGTGTGATGGAGAGGGGGAATGGTAGTGTGATAGAGACGGGGAATGGTAGTATGATAGTGAGGGGGAATGGTAGTATGATAGCGAGGGGGAATGGTAGTGTGATGGAGAGGGGGAATGGTAGTATGACAGCGAGGGGGAATGGTAGTATGATGGAGAGGGGGAATGGTAGTGTGATGGAGAGGGGGAATGGTAGTGTGATGGAGAGGGGGAATGGTAGTATGATGGAGAGCGGGAATGGTAGTGTGATAGAGAGGGGGAATGGTAGTATGATGGAGAGGGGGAATGGTAGTATGATGGAGAGGGGGAATGGTAGTATGATAGAGAGGGGGAATGGTAGTGTGATGGAGAGGGGGAATGGTAGTGTAATGGAGAGGGGGAATGGTAGTGTGATGGAGAGGGGGAATGGTAGTGTGATGGAGAGGGGGAATGGTAGTATGATGGCGAGGGGGAATGGTAGTATGATAGCGAGGGGGAATGGTAGTATGATGGAGAGGGGGAATGGTAGTATGATGGAGAGGGGGAATGGTAGTATGATGGAGCGGGGGAATGGTAGTATGATAGAGAGGGGGAATGGTAGTATGATGGAGAGGGGGAATGGTAGTATGATGGAGAGGGGGAATGGTAGTGTGATGGAGAGGGGGTATGGTAGTATGATGGAGAGGGGGAATGGTAGTGTGATAGAGAGGGGGAATGGTAGTATGATGGAGAGGGGGAATGGTAGTGTGATGGAGAGGGGGAATGGTAGTGTGATGGAGAGGGGGAATGGTGGTGTGATGGAGAGGGGGAATGGTAGTATGATGGAGAGGGGGAATGGTAGTATTATAGTGAGGGGGAATGGTAGTATGATAGAGAGGGGGAATGGTAGTGTGATAGAGAGGGGGAATGGTAGTGTGATGGAGAGGGGGAATGGTAGTGTAATGGAGAGGGGGAATGGTAGTGTGATGGAGAGGGGGAATGGTAGTGTGATGGAGAGGGGGAATGGTAGTATGATAGCGAGGGGGAATGGTAGTATGATGGAGAGGGGGAATGGTAGTGTGATGGAGAGGGGGAATGGTAGTGTGATGGAGAGGGGGAATGGTAGTATGATGGAGAGCGGGAATGGTAGTGTGATAGAGAGGGGGAATGGTAGTATGATGGAGAGGGGGAATGGTAGTATGATGGAGAGGGGGAATGGTAGTATGATAGAGAGGGGGAATGGTAGTGTGATGGAGAGGGGGAATGGTAGTATGATAGAAAGGGCGAATGGTAGTATGATAGAAAGGGCGAATGGTAGTATGATAGTGACAGGGAATGGTAGTGTGATGGAGAGGGGGAATGGTAGTATGATAGCGAGGGGGAATGGTAGTATGATAGCGAGGGGGAATGGTAGTATGATGGAGAGGGGGAATGGTAGTATGATAGAGAAGGGGGAATGGTAGTATGATGGAGAGGGGGAATGGTAGTATGATAGAAAGGGCGAATGGTAGTATGATAGAGAGGGGGAATGGTAGTGTGATGGAGAGGGGGAATGGTAGTATGATAGAGAGGGGGAATGGTAGTATGATGGAGAGGGGGAATGGTAGTATGATAGGGAGGGGGAATGGTAGTGTGATGGAGAGGGGGAATGGTAGTATGATAGAGGGGGAATGGTAGTATGATAGCGAGGGCGAATGGTAGTATGATAGAGAGGGGGAATGGTAGTGTGATGGAGAGGGGGAATGGTAGTATGACAGCGAGGGGGAATGGTAGTATGATAGTGAGGGGGAATGGTAGTATGATGGAGAGGGGGAATGGTAGTGTGATGGAGAGGGGGAATGGTAGTGTGATGGAGAGGGGGAATGGTAGTATGATGGAGAGCGGGAATGGTAGTGTGATAGAGAGGGGGAATGGTCGTATGATGGAGAGGGGGAATGGTAGTATGATGGAGAGGGGGAATGGTAGTATGATAGAGAGGGGGAATGGTAGTGTGATGGAGAGGGGGAATGGTAGTGTAATGGAGAGGGGGAATGGTAGTGTGATGGAGAGGGGGAATGGTAGTGTGATGGAGAGGGGGAATGGTAGTATGATAGCGAGGGGGAATGGTAGTATGATGGAGAGGGGGAATGGTAGTATGATAGTGACGGGGAATGGTAGTGTGACAGAGGGGGAATGGTAGTGTGACAGAGGGGGAATGGTAGTATGATAGAGAGGGGGAATGGTAGTATGATAGAGAGGGGGAATGGTAGTATGATAGAGAGGGGGAATGGTTGTATGATAGAGAGGGGGAATGGTTGTATGATAGAGAGGGGGAATGGTAGTATGATAGAGAGGGGGAATGGTAGTATGATAGAGAGGGGGAATGGTAGTATGATAGGGAGGGGGAATGGTAGTATGATAGAGAGGGGGAATGGTAGTATGATAGAGAGGGGGAATGGTAGTATGATAGAGAGGGGGAATGGTAGTATGATAGAGAGGGGGAATGGTAGTATGATAGAGAGGGGGAATGGTAGTATGATAGAGAGGGGGAATGGTAGTATGATAGAGAGGGGGAATGGTAGTATGATAGTGACAGGGAATGGTAGTATGATAGAGAGGGGGAATGGTAGTATGATAGAGAGGGGGAATGGTAGTATGATAGTGAGGGGGAATGGTAGTATGATAGAGAGGGGGAATGGTAGTATGATAGGGAGGGGGAATGGTAGTATGATAGTGACAGGGAATGGTAGTATGATAGAGAGGGGGAATGGTAGTATGATAGAGAGGGGGAATGGTAGTATGATAGAGAGGGGGAATGGTAGTATGATAGAGAGGGGGAATGGTAGTATGATAGTGACAGGGAATGGTAGTATGATAGAGAGGGGGAATGGTAGTATGATAGAGAGGGGGAATGGTAGTATGATAGTGAGGGGGAATGGTAGTATGATAGAGAGGGGGAATGGTAGTATGATAGGGAGGGGGAATGGTAGTATGATAGAGAGGAGGAATGGTAGTATGATAGAGAGGGGGAATGGTAGTATGATAGAGAGGGGGAATGGTAGTATGATAGAGAGGGGGAATGGTAGTATGATAGAGAGGGGGAATGGTAGTATGATAGTGACAGGGAATGGTAGTGTGACAGCGGGGGAATGGTAGTATGATAGAGAGGGGGAATGGTAGTATGATAGAGAGGGGGAATGGTAGTATGATGGAGAGGGGGAATGGTAGTATGATGGAGAGGGGGAATGGTAGTATGATGGAGAGGGGGAATGGTAGTATGATGGAGAGGGGGAATGGTAGTATGATGGAGAGGGGGAATGGTAGTATGATAGAGAGGGGGAATGGTAGTATGATAGAGAGGGGGAATGGTAGTGTGATGGAGAGGGGGAATGGTCGTATGATAGAGAGGGGGAATGGTAGTATGATAGTGAGGGGGAATGGTAGTATGATGGAGAGGGGGAATGGTAGTATGATAGTGAGGGGGAATGGTAGTGTGATAGAGGGGGGGAATGGTAGTGTGATGGAGAGGGGGAATGGTAGTATGATAGTGAGGGTGAATGGTAGTATGATGCAGAGGGGGAATGGTAGTATGATGCAGAGGGGGAATGGTAGTGTGATGGAGAGGGGGAATGGTAGTATGATGGAGAGGGGGAATGGTAGTGTGATGGAGAGGGGGAATGGTAGTATGATAGTGAGGGTGAATGGTAGTATGATGCAGAGGGGGAATGGTAGTGTGATAGCGAGGGGGAATGGTAGTATGATAGTGAGGGGGAATGGTTGTGTGATAGAGAGGGGGAATGGTAGTATGATAGAGAGGGGGAATGGTAGTATGATAGAGAGGGGGAATGGTAGTATGATAGAGAGGGGGAATGGTAGTATGATAGAGAGGGGGAATGGTAGTATGATAGAGAGGGGGAATGGTAGTATGATAGAGAGGGGGAATGGTAGTATGATGGAGAGGGGGAATGGTAGTATGATAGAGAGGGGGAATGGTAGTATGATAGAGAGGGGGAATGGTGGTATGATAGAGAGGGGGAATGGTAGTATGATAGAGAGGGGTATGGTAGTATAATCGAGAGGCGGAATGGTAGTATGATAGAGAGGGGGAATGGTAGTGTGATTGAGAGGAAAGGGGGGAATGGTAGTGTGATATAGATGGGGGAATTGTAGTGTAATATAGAGGAGAGGGGGGAATGGTAGTGTAATATAGAGGAGAGGGGGGAATGGTAGTGTAATATAGAGGAGAGGGGGGAATGGTAGTGTAATATAGAGGAGAGGGGGAATGGTAGTGTGATCGAGAGGGGGAATGGTGGTGTAATATAGAGGAGAGGGGGAATGGTAGTGTGATCGAGAGGGGGAATGGTGGTGTAATATAGAGGAGAGGGGGAATGGTGGTGTAATATAGAGGAGAGGGGGAATGGTAGTGTGATATAGAGGAGAGGAGGGAATGGTAGTGTGATATGGAGGGGGGAATAGTAGTGCGATATAGAGGAGGGATCTTATTGTGATTATGGAGGGGGAATTGAAGTGTGATATTGAGGGGGAAATGGTAGAGTGGGGTGAGGGGGGGGGGGGGGGGAAGGAATATGAAGGAGATTTGGCATCTTTGTGTAATAGAGAAGGAAAATTGTTGAATTTGGGATATGAGAAGTTGGGGAGGAAACAGCTAAAAATTCACCACTTTTGCTTACGTAACATTTATATGGCAGTGGATTGAATGGATCTGAGGCCTGGACAATGTGCACCTCTTCATGACAACCCAGCCAGCATGTCCAGCGAGGGCCCTTGTGGGTCCCAAGTGTGTCCCCCCCAAGTATGCTCCAGCTGGATTTGTCCATAGGCACCACCCGGGGGCCAACTGGTTTAGCCCACATAGGCAGGGCATGGGCTTTTCGTGGGCTACCCCGTGTGGGCTGGGCATGGGCTTTTCGTGAGCTACCCCATATAGGCTGGACATAGTATTTGCATGGGATATACATGGATTTTTCCTGGGCCTCAGGTGAATGTAGATAGGGTGTAACTAAATCCATTATTATTAGCTGCAACATCACATCTGCTTTACTGTCAGTAGAAATATCGAATGGAGTGTATTTTAGAGAGGTTTTTATCTTGAAGTGATCTTAAAGAACATCCAAACTTGGATCTGTCCAAACAAGCTAATAATGGTAAATACTTCAACAATTCAATGGTGTTCCTGTGGTATTTGAAATGTCTGGGAACATCTTGCTGAAGTATTCCTGCTTCTAGAATACCAAGGGTGTGAACCTCTGAAAGTTTGACAAAGATAAGATCCGTTCACCCATCCCTGAGAAAAATGGCCACGCACACACACACACTTACACACACACACATACACACACACATACACAGACATACACACACACACACACACACACACACACACACATACACACACACACACACATACACACACATACACAGACATACACACACACACACACACACACACACACACACACACACACACATAGACAGACACACACACACAGACAGACACACAGACACACACACAGACAGACACACAGACACACACACAGACAGACACAAACACACACAGACAGAAACAAACACACACACACACACACACACACACATACACAAAAACGCATACAGACACACACACAGACAGACACAAAACACACACGATTGCGCTGGCCGTGCCTCCAAAGCCGGATCATTCAAAAGGGCCGAAGTGGTTGCGTATAATTTACGTTGACTGTCTGATCGATACTTCAGGCAACAACAAATTCACGTTTAAAAACTGTTGTTTGACTGGTCATGATACTGTTGTTTGTTGTTTGACTGTTTTTGACTGGTCATGATAACACGTTGACTGCCAGCTACTGTAGTACACGCTTGTACTTAAATCAGGATCAATTCGCAGAGTTAATCACCAATGGAAATATCACCGTCGTACCGTTTTCAAAGTGAGCCGTAAACATTGACGTCCCTTGATCCGATTTGGCGCCCACCGTAAATAATAATAATAATAATAATAATGCATTTATTTTGTATAGCGCTTTTCATGAAGCCCAAAGACGCTTTGACAGAGTGCAAAACATAATGCATAACAAAACATGAAAACAACAATTGCAAAAATACAAGAATCAATAGGGAAATATTTAAAGCAAAAGGAGGGAGAAGGAGAAGTGATAGTCAGGGGTTAAATGCTGTGGGTTGAATGTTGAATGCAGTGCTGAACAGGTGGGTCTTGAGTGATGTTTTGAATGTGGTGAGTGAGGAGGAGTCTCTGATGGTGTGAGGTAGTGAGTTCCAGAGGGTGGGAGCAGTGATGGAGAAGGCCCTGTCCCCCCATGATCTGAATTTGGTCCGGATGGGGGGGGGGCTCAGGAGGTTGGTACCAGCAGAGCGGAGGTTGCGGGTGGGAGTGTGTCTGGAGAGGAGGTCAGCCAGGTAGGATGGGGCCAGGTTATGGAGGGCTTTGTAGGTCAAGAGGAGGATTTTGTACTGGATTCTCTGGGAGATGGGGAGCCAGTGAAGCTTGTAAAGGACGGGGGTGATGTGGTCACGGGACCGGGAATGGGTGAGTAGACGGGCAGCGGAGTTCTGAATGTATTGGAGTTTATTGGTGATTGTTGAGGGTGAACCATAGAGGAGGCTATTGCAGTAGTCCAGACGGGAGGTGATGAAGGCGTGGATGAGGGTTTCTGCAGCCGTGGAGGAGAGGGATGAGCGGAGACGGGCGATGTTTTTCAGGTGAAAGAAGGCTGTCTTTGTGATCTGTTTAGTGTATTTGTCGAAGGAGAGGGTTTGGTCAAAGATGACGCCAAGATTCCGGATGAGAGGGGAGGTGGATACTGGGATACCGTCGATGTTGAGGGCAAAGTTATGGGTGGATTTTGTGAGCGTTTTTGGGCCAATGATGATTATTTCAGATTTAATCTCGCGAGATTACGCCAGAAAAAAAAGTGGGATTACAGGAGACTTGACGTCACTCCGTCTGAATAATCATTCACCTCACTCCGCTCACAAACCACAGAAGTCAATTCTCGTGCGTGTTAACTTACATAGACACAGTAACATGCATGTTAACTTACATAGACACAGTAACATGCGTGTTAACTTACATAGACACAGTGACATGCGTGTTAACTTACATAGACACAATAACATGCATGTTAACTTACATAGACACAGTAACATGCGTGTTAACTTACATAGACACAGTAACATGTATATCGCTTAATTTGTTTTTGTTGTTGTTATAAAAACAGCTTTCACAGTTGAAACAACAGCAGGCACTCGATTTTAATATGATTCTTAAATAATACAATACAGTATACAGAAGATATATATAGCTGCCATTTATAAAACTTCTGAAATGAACATTGGCTTGGCCCACCTGGGACCCATATAGGACCCTGTTCAAAGCCCACATCAGCCCACAGCACCTGTTTCCCAACTTGGCCCCAGGTGTGCGTGCTGGCTGGGAAGAGTGTCCTTTTTTAAATGTTCTTATGCAGTCGATGATTTGAGAGTTTGTATTTCATTACCAGGAAGGATGTTTAGGTGATGAATTCATCGAAATGTATTTACTCAATGAGGTCCACATGATGATTTAAGGTGTAAATGCATTTCCTTCGGTGTGTTTTCGCTAAACAGGTACCTAGTTTTGTTAAACACTTTTTCTGCTTGTGCCGAGCAAACAGGTGAGATGTAACGTGATGTGTCTGATGACGCAGAAGGCAAGTTCCAGGTGAGGTTGGAGAGTGCTGGAGAGGCCCTGAAGGAACTGCAGCATCAACATTTTGTTCTGTCAGTTGAACAAGACGGCCTGAGAATTCTGACCTCGGATCCTCACCATCACTGCTTGTTTTCTTGGCCTTTCGAAATCATCAAGCGCTTTGGACATCGCCAGGTTACAACTACAAGCAATTCGTATCGTCATCACATTTTCTACTCCTCCCTTTATCACCCTGCCTTATTCACGAGCTCCTCACCACTCTTTCCATCTTCGTCAAGGTCTTCTAAACTACTCGATGTCGGCATTGGCTCTGACGCATCTCGCCCTTGTTTTCCAGGATATATTCTATGTGGAACTGGGTCGGGCAAACCCACAAGGCCCCGTTTCTGCAATTTTCAACCTAGATAATCCTTTGGACCTCTTTCGGCTAGTCCAGGACTACATTGCCATCAACATACCTATGAAGCAACCATTGCCAACGTGTCGACCCTATTTAACACCGTTATCCCCCAACGGCTCCGACAGCGATGATTACAACCATCCATATGACCATTTCTCACCTGAACACACTGAGAGCTTTGACCAGTGTAACTAACCTCAGGAAGAGCGAACATAACTTGGACTGGACGAATGAGCAGTTTTTAGAATCTTGAATTTGATTCCATACAAGCTGAGGATTTTCTGGGGAATGTTCACCATGCTACTGATTGCGACCTCCCACATGTGCTGTTGGTGACCTCAGGTTCTTCAAAGGCTCTGGAGTGATGATCTCTGGAGTTTGGATTTGATCAGCAAATGCACAATGAGGGCTCGACGTGCTCCATTCTTCTGGGCAATCCAACCTATTTATTGCACAGTTGGTTTGATTCATACAACGAGGATACAGGAAGGGAAGGAGGAAAAATTTTCCCGTGCAAACAGTGCTTCATTACCTCAGTGTTGCACAGGTAAAAAAATGAAATTGTAATAGTTGTAATACCCTCTGCCACCATCACCAGTTGGCGCTACATGGTACACATTTACATGGAGAATTGACGCCCCTCTCCCGGTCCCCCACACCCCTGAATGAGCTATCCAAGTGTTTATAGCTGGAGTACCCGGCATTGCTGAAGCAAAAAAGAAACATTAACATGTTTGAAATGAGGGCAAATATAATGGAAAAGCAATTACATCCAAATCAGAATCCATCACAAATGTCAAATCATCATTTTACCTTTTCGTTGAATATATGCTGCTGAATGTGCCGGTCATCAGGTTTTCAGTTAAGAATGATGACGTTCAGGAAGAAGAAGAAGAAGCCTTACCACCAACTTCGACCGCTTCCGGAATTGTTTTATTATCAGTGTTCAAATCTCTGGTGATTGTTTTGTATTTATTTGTAGTTTTGTAGTTTTGTTTTGTAATCTCGCAAGGGGTCGTTTCGGCCGGGTCATAAAGACCCCCCTCAAACTGACTCTCCCGGTGCAAGTTAATTCTGGGGGGGGGGCGCATGTAGCGGTTACCGGAAGCATGACACAATCACCTTGCACCGGCCGATGACGTAACCGGCGGTGGTTACTTGCCCGGACTCACCCGGACGTGTCCGGACTTGCCTTGCCCGGGCGGACTCTCGATTTGCATACCACGCCCCGTTGAGAGGCGTGGCTGACTTATTTGCATACCACGCCCCGCCTGAGAGGCGTGGCTTTTGTGTGGTGAACTTTTGATATAAATTGCCACCCGTGTTAATGGGCTATTCAGTGCTTTTGAGTTCTTTCGAGTTGAGCTAAAATAAATAGCTCAGTGAAACTTCGTTCCTGGTGTCGTCCATTTTGTCCGGCTTTATCGTGAGAGCATAGCTCCACAATAGCCCCTGTGATTTTAGTAATTTTGCTGTGAAGAGTTAAAGGCCGCCAGTTGGCCATCTTTAGTTGAATTGCAAAATAAAACAAAATTTTCTGCATATGTATACTCTCGCATATGTATACTTTGTGGCACGTTTTAACAAAATCGGTCCATGCTGTCAAGAAATGCAGGTTGGGGACACATTTAAGTAGCAAAATGGCCACCAGTCGGCCATCTTGGATCTGATCTTGAAAAAAGATGACGTGCATATATAAGCCCTCATTCATTAATACAAGCGTGACTCGGCGCACTCCGCGCACCTCACCACACGTCGTTTCAGAGGGATAGGCATCTTTGACCATTTCGGTGTCTTTTGTGTCTTCATGGTGTTTTGGGTCTTCAGGGCCATTTGGGTCTTCAGGGTCTTTTAGATCCTCTGGGCCTTGAAGGGTGTTTTGGGTCTTTGGGGTCTTCAGTGTCTTCAGGGGCTTTTGTGTCTTAAGGTTCTTTTGTTTCCTCTGGATCTTTAAGAGTCTTTGGGGGGTACTTCAGGGTATTTTGGGTCTAAATGGTCTTTAAGGGTCTTTGGGGTCTTCATGGTGTTTTGGGGTCTCGTGGGTCTACGGGGTCCTTTAGGTCTTTTGGGTATTTTGAGTCTTCAGGGTGTTTTGGGTATTCAGGGTGTTTTGGGTATTCGGGGTGTTTTGGGTCTTCGGGGCATTTGGGGTCTTCGGGGTGTTTGTGGTCTTCGGGGCATTTTGGATCTTCGGGGTGTTTTGGGTCTTCTGGGTGTTTTGGGTCTCCTGGGTGTTTTGGGTCTTAGGGGTGTTTTGGGTCTTTGGGGTATTTTGGGTCTTCGATGTCTTCTGTGCCATTTGGGTCTTCAGGGTCTTTTGGATCCTCTGGGCCTTTAAGGGTATTTTGGGTCTTTGGTGTGTTTTGGGTCTTCGGGCTCCTTGGGGTTTTCAGGGTCTTTTGGGGCTTCAGGGTGTTTTGAGTTTTCAGGGTGTTTTGGGTTTTTGGGGTCTTTTGGGTCTTTGGAGTCTTTTGGGTCTTCTCGGTCTTTGGGTCATCGGGGTGTTTTGTGTCATCGGGGTGTTTTGGGTCATCGGGGTGTTTTGGGTCATCGGGGTGTTTTGGGTCATCGGGGTGTTTTGGGTCATCGGGGTGTTTTGGGTCATCGGGGTGTTTTGGGTCATCGGGGTGTTTTGGGTCATCGGGGTGTTTTGGGTCATTGGGGTGTTTTGGTTCATCGGGGTGTTTTGGGTCATCGGGGTGTTTTGGGTCATCGGGGTGTTTTGGGTCATCGGGGTGTTTTGGGTCATCGGGGTGTTTTGGGTCTTCGGGGTGTTTTGGGTCTTTGGGTGTTTTGGGTCTTCGGGGTGTTTTGGGTCTTTGTGGTCTTTTGGGTTTTTAGGTATTCAGGGTCTTTTTGAGCCTCAGGGCCTTGAAGGGTATTTTGGGTGTTTGGGATCTTCAGGGTATTTTGGGTCTTCAGGGGTCTTGGTGGTCTGAAGGGTCTTGGGGGAATTAAAGGGTCGTCAAAGGTCTGAGGGGTCTCAGCAGTGTTAACGTAATTAAGAGGGTGGTAATTTGATTTGAAGAAGAAGAAGAAGACGTTTTCGTCGCATATAAACATAACGACATACATAACAACATGCATGATGACATAACGACATAACTTTGTATGTTTGCTCTATTATAATAAGATGTGTGCCAAGTTTGAGCAAGATCCGTAAATGCATGTCTGAGAAATGGTTGAGGACGTGTTCAATATCCGGATTTTTACAACTAAAATGGCCGCCAGTCTACCAGTCAGCCATCTTTGATCTGATTGCAAAATAAAGTAAGGTGCACGTATATGTCGTCATCAACTTTGCTTTTGCCAAGTATGAACAAAATTGGACCATGTATGGTCAATTAATGGTTGGAGACACGTTTAAGTAACAAAATGGCCACCAGGCGGCCATATTGGATCTGATCTGGATTTTAAAATGACAAGCATATGTAAGCCATCATTCATTATCTGTTTGCTAATTTTGAACAAAATCGGTGAATTAATGTCTGAGAAATAGGTGAGGACGTGTTCAATACTGAAGTTTTTTTTTTTGTTTTTTTTTAAACAAATAAATGGCCTCCAGTTGGCCATCTTTGATCGCACACAAAAAAAGATGTGCTTATGTACACCATCATGTATTGTCATTGTACCAAGTATGAACAAAATCGGTCCATATATCTCCAAGATATGGTTGCGGACGGACGGATGGACTAGAGCCCATCCATAAGCCCGTGTATCGGACCAAGTCCAACGGGGGCTAATAATATGTCCCCTCCCCAATAGTCTAGTAGGAAGACTAGGTCCCCCTGCACCCCCCGGAGATATACTTCTAATCAGTGTTTCTAGATTGGAAAAAATGTGTAGAAAATGACTAGCTATGGCCCCAAGCTGAAAAAATGTCCCACATACCATTTTTATGCAAATTACTGCTGCCATTATCAAAAAAACGATTTTTGACATATCTCAGCCAATATTGCAGATAATTGAAAAATGAAGGTGTCTAGACCCATGTTTTGAAGGGCATAGATCATGATAGAACTATTCATAACATGATTACATGTGTCTATGGTATACTAGTATGCATATTAATGCTGTAATTACAAAATAATCAGTTTTACAAATGATAAGGATACGTTAATACTGCAGATAACTTAACATGGTACATAAGGGGTCTAAACCCAGGTATTTTCAAGGTTAAATGTCAACAAGATGCTCCTGAGTCTTGCATAGGGGCGGGACATTGGCAGTAACATTGGTACCACTCAACTTTTCTTCCCACCATTGACTTTGTATTGCGAGAGATTTTCACTTGCTTATTTAAAGGTTTCTCACCCAGCCCACGTAAAATCTACCAACTCCTGCTGTTAACTCCCAAACATATTTTTTTATGTTATCCAATCACAGTGCAGAAATGACAGACTAGAGATCCAAATTAGTGCTGCTATAGCTGCCATTTTACATTTCCATCCATGTAACATGCGCGCTCGCGCGCTCGTATCAATTGGTAATGTCGCGCGCTCGTATCAATTGGTAACGTTGATGTTATTGAATACCTCAGTTGAAAGTTCAGTCTTCCATTCCATCTGTGTGTTGTTCTTGGTATTCATCCTCCAATCTAGCCAGGTAAGATGCTAACTATAATGTTACTCACACTCTTGACTTCAGTTTCTGCATGAAATCATAAACAGGCAGAATAACAGCTGAGCCAGCTAGCACCATGTTAGCTAACGTTAAAGCTAGCCTCATCTATGTACAGTATGTTCCTAATGTCGGTGTAACTTAAACTTTTGTTAATGCCAAACATGAGACATATCTGTTGACTTCTGTATATGAATTGAACCAGAAAGAGGCACGACAGCTGAGCTAGCTACAGTAACTTAGCACAATGTTTCATTGGCCTAGATAGCTAACGTTAGTGTGGAAGAATTTAGATGTTTTAGCTATTAGAACTTTTGATGCCACTAAACATGGTTTAGTCAGCTAAAAAGTACCCTAGTGTAGAACATGACTCAGAACCTCTGTTACCTCACTGAAAACTCAGAGCCTCCTTTCACAGGCACTTTTAACATCATTCGTGATTTCTTATTTGTCATTTAACAGTGATGGTAGACATCGACAGCAAGCATGCCCAAAAGAAAACGGAGTGTAGAACCTGCAGCCCAAAGCTCTCCTCCTACATGCATCCTTCATGTACCATCCATGTCTGATCATGGGGATTTCACGCCCCTCCGTAAAATTAAAGGATCTGCTTCAGAAAAACTGCAACTGCTTCAAAAGATCCGGGATAGACGTCTCAACCAACCGCATGACTCCCCATGTCGTATGCAATCAGTATGTGATCAGATCCCGGCAACTCTTCCTGATGACCTAGAAAGAGTAGGATATCACAGCAAGTGTTATAAGCACTTTGTCCGCCACTTTCATCGTCTGGGAGATGATACAGAACCAGGGCCATCAACCTCATCATGGCATCACTCTCCTCGTAAACCAGGAGGTTCTGCTGAACCCATCTTCCCGCCAGAGTGTATATTTTGTGAGAAAGTTGAGACCAAAGATGCTCATCGCAATACTGAGAGGCCTACAACCTTCCCATCCTTTAAAAACAAAGAAAATGCATGGGAGCAAATCGAAACACGGGCTGAGAAAATGGGTCTCTATCGACTCCATCGAAAGGTGAAAAACAAAGACCTCTTTGCATGTGAGGCCAAACACCATCCGTCATGTTTTAAAGCTTTCCGCACAGCATTCTACAACTATGAGCGTGCGATTCACAGAGCCGAAGCACCAAAGGAGCAGGCTTGCATGTCAGCCGCCCATGAAAAGGCATTCAACTCAGTACTGGAACACATTCAAACCCAGGTCATCCAGCAGAATAAAGTTCTACAGCTTTCTTCCTTGCGCTTGCTCTATGTCGAGGAACTGAAACTGAATGGATATGAGAACTCAAATTATCGGTCAGAGAAACTACTGAAACGCCTACAGAATGACCCAATCAAGGAGCATATCCACTTCACGAAGGTTGATCATGACAAATGTGATGTCATTTCTTTCTGGCTTGTGCACAGCTCAAACATAACAGTTTCCAATGCTCTCGCACGAGCATTCACACTCGGAAGCACAAACAAGAACCAAAATGTTGCCCTCCAACTTCGCCAGGGTATTCTACAGGCTTTCAGAGAGTGTAAAGACCAACCATGGCCACCAACAGCTGAAGACATGGAGCTCAATCCTGAAGACATCCTACCTCCAGACCTTGTCCGCTTTCTCAGCGTGCTAATGACTGGCAAGGAGGGCATCGAGACAGAAAAGGTGAAGCGTCTGGTCTTCTCCATTGGACAAGATCTGTGCCGTGCAGTGTCAGATGGAAAATGGAAGTTACCAAAGCACATTCTCCTCTGTGTGACTGTAAGGCACCTGTTCCGAAGCAAACAGCTCACCACAATACTACACAGGCTTGGACACTCTGAGAGCTACGAAAAATGGTGGGAGAGGAAAAGACCCTCACATCCAAGTCCAAGGTTGATCTGGCTCGCCTTCCTCCATGCCAGTCTGCCCTGAAGCCGCACATCCAGCGTGTGAACCACCGCGTAGCATTGTACAAAAGAGCCGATCAACCTATCATCGAAAAGCCAAAACCTTATGAGGAGCAAGGATGGATAAGGACTGATGAAGGACTGTTGAAACCAATGTGGTCCAGTGGTCCCATCCTACCAACCTCACTGGTGGATCTTCTGAACACAGGAGAGCACGAAGAGGAGGAGGAAGAGGAAGGAGAAGAAGAGTTTGACTCTGACGATTTCGATGAAAATGATGATGACTGACTCAGTGTAGAATCACTAATGCTAATGATGTTTATCTAAAACAAGCAAGAGAAGAGTGGTCACATTGAGTGCTAGGACTATTTTGACAGTTGTAATATTTAGAAAAATAAAACTTTGTGTTAACGTCTGTGTAGACGGACCTTAATATGAGTCTATTATTTCGTAAAACTGTGATTATTTTGTAAATAAAGCACTAATTAGCATACTAGTATACCATAGACACATGTAATCATGTTATGAATAGTTCTATCATGATCTATGCCCTTCAAAACATGGGTCTAGACACCTTCATTTTTCAATTATCTGCAATATTGGCTGAGATATGTCAAAAATCGTTTTTTTGATAATGGCAGCAGTAATTTGCATAAAAATGGTATGTGGGACATTTTTTCAGCTTGGGGCCATAGCTAGTCATTTTCTACACATTTTTTCCAATCTAGAAACACTGATTAGAAGTATATCTCCGGGGGGTGCAGGGGGACCTAGTCTTCCTACTAGACTACAAGGGGTTTTTCCTTCTTGAACAAACGCCGTGTTACCGAGTATAAAAATCTTATTGTGTCGTTTTGGTGGGAGAATCTCTACCAGAAGTAAAAAAAATATCATAAACTAGAACTGACACATTATAACTGCTGACAGTGATGACCAGTTTCCTCTGCCTTCCTGCTTTGATATAACCCCGCTTTTATCGGACACACTTTGACGCAACCCTGCTTTGTTACAACCCTGCTTTGTTGCAACCCCACTTTCGTAGAACCCGATTTTGATACAACCCCGCTTTGATGCAAATCCGCTTTCATCGGACACACTTTGATGCAACCCTGCTTTGTTACAACCCCACTTTCGTAGAACCCGATTTTGATACAACCCCGCTTTGATAAAACCCCGCTTTCATCGGACAAGCATTGATACAACCTCGCTTCAATACATCCTTGCTTTCATACAACCCTGCTTTCATCGGACACGCTTCGATACAACCTCGCTTTGATGCAACTCACTTTCATAGAACCCCATTTTTGATACAACCCTGCTTTGATACAACCCCGCTTTGATACAACTCTGCTTTCATCGGACAAGCTTTGATACAACCTTGCTTTCATACAACCATGCTTTCATCGGACACGCTTTGATACAACCTCGCTTTGATGCAACTCCGCTTTCATAGAACCCCGCTTTCACGACTTCGAGGGTGATTATATTGGTACCCTAGAGGCGCTCCCGGACACAGGAGCTGAGGCAACTATCATCAGTCCTGGACACCTGCAGCAACTTGGCATGCATCCAGATAACTTGGATGATGGTGACGACCTCCGAGTGGTGAACGCTGATGGTGCTTCAATGAAGTGCATGGGCACTCTTCACGTTGGTATCCGTCATGGAGGTAAAACTGTTTGTGAGACTGTATACGTGTGTGATGGGGTCCGGAACACCTTGTCTGGCATTTTATTTGTTGAACGACTTTTTGTGGTGCAATTGTGGCAGACCATTCGAACATTTGAAAAAGAAAACACAGCCTGTACAACATAACATGGTCAGTCGATCCAATGATGACTCGCATTCCGTGTCTTCAACAAACTCCAGCACATGGGATTTTGGCGATGAACCTAATCAGCAACAACGATCACAGGTTCATGATCATCTGATAGCCAAATTTGCAGACGTTTTCACCACAGACTATAGCATTCGACCTATGGAGGGCAGGGCCATGTGTATTAACCTGAAGGATGATGCTGTACCTTTCCAGCTGAGGAAGGCACGTCCACTACCAGTGGCTTGGTGGGATCAGGTTAAGTCAGAACTTGACGACATGGTGAACAAGGGTGTCATTTCCCCCATTGGGAAGCGAGCCTTCAGATTGGTGTCACCCACTTGTGATTACTCCGAAACCTAATGGTCGCATTCGCATGTGCGTGGATTTCCGTATGTTGAACCGCCACGTCAAACGCCCTGTATACCCTCTCATCACACCTACTGAGGCAGTCTCGCATGTGAAGAACGCTTGCTTCTATACTGTATATGATGCGACCAAGGGATACTGGCAAATTCCTCTGGACGAGGCCAGGCAATCCCTTACCGTATTCATGACACCGTGGGGTCGGTTCAAATACTTGCGAGCTCCAATGGGCCTCAACGCGAGGGGAGACGAATATTGTTACAGAGGTGACATCGCTCTTGAGGGAATCCAAAATACGGTCAGGGTCGTCGATGATATGCTAACATATGGACCGACATTCAATGAGCATGTTCAACAGGTGCGGAATGTACTTCTCTGTTGTTGGGAACATGGCATCACATTGAACCCACAGAAATTTCACTTCGCTCAGGACAGTGTCAAATTTTGCGGCTACATCATTAATCGCGATGGCGTCGCATCGGATCCGGGGAAACTAAGTGCTATTGCAGACTTTCCTACACCTACCAACATCACCGACTTACGGTCGTTCCTTGGTTTGGTTCATCAGTTGGATAGCTTTTCCACTGAGATTTCGACAGCTTCGGATCCTCTCCGCAGTTTACTGAAGAAGGGATCAGTTTTTGATTTGACTGCCGATCATGACAGCGCATTTCTTGCTGCCAAGCGTGTTCTGACCTCACCACCTGTCCTTGCGCACTTCGACCCTTCGTTACCTACGATGATACAGACCGATGCGTCTCGTCTCAATGGACTAGGGTTTGCATTGCTCCAGCAACATGGCGATCTGTGGAAACTTGTTCAGTGTGGGTCTCGTTATCTCAGTGATGTCGATTCTCGTTATGCCATGATTGAGGTCGAAGCCCTGGCTGTCGTTTGGGGCATGAAGAAATGCTGTCATTACCTACTGGGCCTACCCATATTTCAGCTTGTCATCGACCACAAACCGCTAGAACCCATATTGAACACCTACACTTTGGACGCTATCGAAAACCCACGTCTGCAATGACTCGTGGAGAAATTGTCTTCTACACGTTTACAGCAACGTGGAGGAAGGGATGCGAGCATGCCATCCCAGACGCTCTATCATGCCACCCAGTGGATAGCCCATTGCCAGATGATGAGGAGGCGGAGATACACGTTCAACATCACGTACACCAAGTCATCTTGGCGGCAGCAGCGAACGTCGATGATGGAAGTCAAGATCATCTACGTGATCCTATGCTCGATAAACTCCGTGCGGAAGCACGACGCGATGAGGAATACTGCTTACTAGCTCAGGCAGTAAATACCGGCTTTTCAGCAAACCGTAGCGAGTGGGACCATCGCCTCTAGGCTTACTTTGGGATACGTGATCAGCTGTCAAATGACTATGACATCGTACTCTACGGTCAACGCATTGTCATACCTCGTGCAGCACGTACGGAGGTATTGAATCGACTACACGACTCGCATCAGGGCATGGAACGTACAAAACGCCGAGCTCGACAGACTGTGTATTGGCCAAATATCAACAACGATATTGCCAACTTGACTCGCTCGTGTCCTGTGTGTCAGGAGCGAATGGCCGGCCTTCGGAAGGAACCATTAATGAGCGATACACGACCACGGCGTGTGTTCGAGGAGGTATCTGCCGATTTGTTTTCCCACGCGGGAAAATCGTATCTGCTCTACGTCGACCGACTCTCTGGGTGGCCATGCATCTATTTTTACTCCCGCCAGGGAGTAATGCATTCAGTCGTGTCTGTGTGTGTGTGTGTGTGTGTGTGTGTGTGTGTGTGTGTGTGTGTGTGTGTGTGTGTTCGTGTATTTGTGAACAAGATATCTGGAAAAGTTCTGAACGGATTTGGATGAAAGTTGGTGGGATGATTGCCCTTGTTACTCCCGCCAGGGAGTAATGCATTCACTCGTGTCCGTGTGTGTGTGTGTGTTCGTGTATTTGTGAACAAGATATCTGGAAAAGTTCTGAACGGATTTGGATGAATGTTGGTGGGATGATTGCCCTTGGGATAAGGAAGAATTGATTAGTTTTTGGTGAAGCTCAGGATATTATTCCCGATCCAGGAATTTTTTGAAGGATTTTTTTTACCATTGGAAGATAGGGCTTATTTATTTTTAACATTATCTTCTATATATTCTATGTTTAACATTGTGATATGAAAAAAGTTTTCATATTTGTTGTAAATGTAGTTTAAACTCGTGGTTATGCGTTAGAGCGGTGTATTTTTTTTTAGCAGCGTCGTCTTCAATGTTCATTTTTTTTTCTAATAAAGACTGTCTGTCATTTGGTTTTTGTCAGACTTGTCAGTCATTTGTCAGAATCTGTCATTTTAAAACCACCAAAGTGTGTATTAGGTTTCCCCGTTTCATAAAATGTATCGTTTGATACGTATAATGCTTTAAAACTGTTTTTTATTAATTTATTTATTTTACTTCAGAAGAGACATCAACATTTCGCTCAGCGAATGTCAATCGCGTGTCAGTATTTTATGAACTTATAAAGACTTAGTTCCAGATTTGTCAATGGCTGAGGTATATTAACAAACGAATAAAACAGATTTGGCAAAATTCCAACTTTTTAAAAAAAGATCGCGTATTCACCAGGGTTGAGAGGCTGAAGAAGAAGAAACCTCGCATGGGCTTCCCAGACCAAATAAATAATTCTGGTTTTTCTGTTTTCCTTTAAAAACCATTTTCTCTGCAATAATTGGACCGATTGAGAGCAAATTTTCACCATAGGAGGGACTCGGTCTGTAGAATATTTTGATGGTAATTATGACGTCACAGGTCACGTGGTTCGGCCGCCATATTGGTTTGAGTGAAAAACACTAAAATCCAATTTTCTCCAAAACGCCTGAACAGATGGAGGCCAAACTTTGCAGGCAGAATCGCATACCCATGACGAACAAAAACGTCAGCGACCCATGACGTCATGCATCACATGGTTTCAGAGTTATGATGTTTTTAAGCACAAACATTTAAAACCTAGCTCCTCCCTCATTTGTGATCCAATCGAGGGGAGACTTCACAGATATGTTCAGCATATCAGTCTACTAAAATGTCCTTTTGGAATTTGCGATAGGTCACGTGGTTTGGCAGACATCGTTAATTAAATGCAAATAATAAAAACATTTATATCTCTTGAACCACTTCATTGATGGACATGAAACTTCACACTGTAGTAGAAGTCATGAAGAGTAACAAGTGTGCAAAATTTGAAGATGATTGGATGTACGGTCTGGAAGCTAGAAGTTGTTATTGCGTGAAGAAGAAGAGTCTTCGACTGCGAACGATTAATTATTTATCACATGTGCAGACTTGCAGGCATCGTTTGACACAATTTCCCGGGTTAATTTAAACCTCAAATAAAATTATAATTCCAGATTTGTCAATGGCTGAGGTATATTAACAAACGAATAAAACAGATTTGGTAAAATTCCAACTTTTAAAAAAAAGATCGCATATTCACCCAGGATTGTGAGAGGCTGAAGAAGAAGAAACCTCGCATGGGCTTCCCAAACCAAATAAATAATTCTGGTTCTGGCTCTGCGATTTTCAGGTTTATCACTCCCACTAGGGAGTAACGCATTTGATCGTGTCCGTCCGCGTGTGTGTGTGTGTGTGTGTGTGTGTGTGTGTGTGTGCGTGCGTGCGTGCGTGCGTGCGTGTGTGTGTTCGTATGTTTGTGAACAAGATATCTGGAAAAGTTCTGAACGGATTTGGATGAAAGTTGGTGGGTTGATTGCCCTTGGGATAAGGAAGAATTGATTAGTTTTTGGTGAAGGTCAGGATATTATTCCGGATCCAGGAATTATTTTTGGCAATTTTTTTGGGAAAGTTTTGTTTTACTGCATTAAAGTTTTTATTCTTATTCTTAAATGATGTTTTTCTCCTCTAATTCCGAGATATATCAAAATAAATTATCTGACAGTTCGGGCCTAATTTCTTTTTCATTTATTGTTTTGGGGAGAGGGGATGTTAAACAAAACGTATCATTCCAACTAAACCCACGGCGGGAGTATGCGATCGACTGCGTGGCGTTCTCGTTTTCACGTGTGACCCCACGTGACGTCACCTCATCCGAGCTCTACGGTTATTCTTTGTGGATCTGGGTGTCCCAGTTCGTTTTCAAACCGATGGCGGCCCACAATTTGCATCCTATGAATTCCGAAAATCCATGGACCGTTGGGGAGTTAACCGTGGCTTCTCCACACCACACCTTCCACGCTCAAATGGACATGCAGAAGCAGCGGTCAAAGCCATTAAGACACCGGTCGCGAAGACTACACACAACGGCAATCTCGACGATGATGAAGGAACTGCGGAACTGCGCTCCAACGCGAGTCGAAAGAATTGACGCGACCAAAGACGGAATTCGTCCGAGTTGCTTTATTGAAACAAAACAGCTCAGGTATTCTGACAAGCCCGTTTATCGGGCAGCAATATATATACACATTTATGTCGGGAAGTTTGCCCGGCAAAAGCTATACCGGGCATGCCCGGGTGTCAAGGGCGAGCCTTGGAAAGGCGAGTCTGGACCTGCCCGGGCGTGTTTGGCTGCGGCCTGGCAAGTCGAGGCTGGGCGTGCCCGGGCGCTCTGGGCGAGCCCTGGAAAGGCGATAGCGGGCATGCCCGGACGCTCTGGGCGAGCCCTGAAAAGGCGATAGCGGGCATGCCCGGACGCTCTGGGCGAGCCCTGAAAAGGCGATAGCGGGCATGCCCGGACGCTCTGGGCGAGCCCTGGAAAGGCGAGAGCGGGCATGCCTGGGAAAGACGAGACCGGGCGTGCCCGGGAGGTTCGGGCGTGCCCGGGAACAGTGAGTCCGGGTATGCCCGGGAGAGGCGCGTCTGGCCGTGTTCTGGCCGGTGCAAGGCGATTGTGTGCATCCAGCGGTAACCGCTACACACGCCTCTCCAGAATCGACCTGCACCGGCAGGGTCAATTTAAGGGGGGTCCGGATGACCCGGCCGAAGCGACCCCTGGAGGGTCGTGGGGAGGGGTCCGACGTGGTGGTGGGTGGTCGAGCGGGGGGAACTGTGGACGGGGGGCGGCCTCGCCGCGGAGGAAGGGCCAACCGTGGTGGTCGGTCGACGTCCATGTGCGCCGGTTTGAGGCGGTCCACAGAAATCCGGTCCGGCCGGCCGCCGACGTCGACGATGAAAGACTTGTCGCCCCGTCGCAGGACCCGGAAGGCCCATCGTACGGCGGCCGGAGTGGCCCCCGGTGCGCGTCATGACGCACAAAGACGTACTCCGCTGTGCGAAGCGCCGGGGGGACGTAGGACTGGGGGCCACCGTGGCGGGACGTCGGCACGGGGGCAAATCGTCGGGCGGCCTCCTGGAGGTCCGAGCGCTGGCGAGCGGCGGACCAGGGACTGGTAGCGTCGGGCACGAATTCGCCCGGGACGCGGAGCGGCTGGCCGTAGACGAGCTCGGCGGCGGACGCCTGGAGGTCTTCCTTGGGGGCCGTGCGAAGGCCCAAAAGGACCCACGGCAGCCGGTCGGCCCAACCGTCGTCCTGAAGGCCGGCCATGAGTGCGGCCTTCATGGAGCGGTGAAACCGCTCGCACAACCCGTTGGCTTGGGGGTGGTAGGCCGTGGTGCGGTGCAGTGTGACCCCCAACGAACGGGCGACCGCGCCCCAAACCTCAGACGTGAACTGTGGGCCGCGGTCGGACGAGATGTCCGCTGGTGCGCCGAAGCGCGCGACCCAGGTGGCGATGAACGCCTGCGCCACGTCGGCGGTGGTGGTGGAGGCGAGGGGCACGGCCTCCGGCCACCTGGTGGTCCTGTCCACCATGGTGAGCAGGTGGGTGAACCCCCGCGAGGGGGGCAGGGGACCCACCAGGTCCACGTGGACGTGGTCGAAACGCCGTTCAGGCACGGCGAAAGGTGCCAGCGGGGCCTGGGTGTGTCGGTGGACCTTGACCCGCTGGCAGGCCGTGCAGGCGTTGGCCCAGTCGCGGATGTTTCGTCGAAGGCCGTGCCAGACGAAACGCGCCGACACCAGCTTCTGAGAAGCTTTCCGGCCCGGGTGAGAAAGGCCGTGGATGGAGGCGAAGATGCGGCGCTGCCAGGAAACGGGCACGATGGGGCGAGGCTGGCCCTGGGAGACATCGCAGAGCAGGACGGTGCCCGCGAAGGGAATGTCGGCCAGGCGGAGGCCCGTGTCCGCCGCACGGAGTGCCTGCACCGAGGCGTCGGTGGTCTGGTCGGGCGCCATGAGCGCGAAGTCCACGCCGAGGTGGACCGCGTTCGCGCTGGCCCGAGAAAGACAGTCGGCCACGGCGTTGTCTTTGCCGGCGACGTGCCGGATGTCCGTGGTGAACTCCGACACGGCGGAGAGGTGGCGCTGCTGGCGGGCCGACCACGGCTCCGTGACCTTAGCCATTGCGTAGACCAACGGCTTGTGGTCGACGAAAGCCGTGAACGGGCGGCCCTCCAGGAGGTGTCGGAAATGGCGAACGGCCAGGAATAGCCCGAGCAGCTCGCGGTCGAACGTGCTGTAGTTTAACTCGTTCGGCCGGAGTTGCCGGCTGAAAAAAGCGAGTGGCTGCCAAACCCCGTCCACCCATTGCTCATGGACGGCGCCCACCGCGTAGTTGGAGGCGTCCGTAGTGAGGGCAATGGGCGCGTTGAGCACCGGGTGAGCCAGCAGCGTTGCGTCGGCGAGGGCCCGTTTGGCGCTGGCGAAGGCCGCGTCCATGGCCGCGGACCAAACAATGTCATGCTTGGCCGGCTTGGCCGGCTTGCCCCGGAGGGCCTCGTAAAGGGGCCGCATGAGCTGAGCAGCGCGGGGCACGAATCGGTGATAAAAATTCACCATGCCGAGGAACTCTTGGAGGGCCTTGATGGAACGGGGACGCGGGAACGTGGTGATGGCCTCGACCTTGGTCGGCAGCGGCACGGCCCCGGTCTTGGTGATGCGGTGGCCCAAAAAGTCAACGGTCGTCGCGCCGAAGTGGCATTTGACCGGGTTGACAATTAAGCTGTGCTCGCTGAGGCGACCGAACAGTGTTCGGAGGTGGAGGAGGTGCTCGGCGCGGGACGTGCTGGCGACGAGGATATCGTCCAGATAGACGAAAATAAACGGCAGGTCGCGCAGCACGCCGTCCATCAAGCGCTGGAACGCCTGGGCCGCGTTCTTGAGGCCAAACGGCATCCGCAAAAATTCGAACAGGCCGAACGGCGTGATGACGGCCGTCTTCGGGACGTCGGCCGGCCAGACAGGTACCTGGTGGTAGCCCCGTATCAGGTCAATTTTCGAAAAGATGACCCGTCCCGCCAAACGGGTGGAAAAGTCCTGAATATGCGGGATCGGGTACCTGTCGGGGGTGGTAGCGTCGTTGAGATGGCGGTAGTCGCCACACGGGCGCCATCCACCCCCCGGCTTTGGCACGATGTGCAGTGGCGAGGCCCACGCGCTATCGGAGCGCCGCACGATGCCGAGGTGCTCCAACGGGTCGAACTCGGCCTTCGCCACGGCGAGCTTGGCCGGGTCGAGGCGGCGGGCCCTGGCGTAGACCGGCGGGCCCGTAGTGGGTATGTGGTGCTCGATCCCGTGCCGCACCGCGACGGCCGAAAACGTCGGCCGCGTGAGGGCCGGGAATTCCGCGAGCAGGCGAGCGAACACGTTCGCTGCCGGGAGGGCGCACGCCAGTTCGGTCGGCGCGGAGCTGCTCATCGTGCACGCCAGGGAGCTGAAGGTCTCGGCGTTGACAAGGCGACGACGTTTGACGTCGACCAGCAGCCCGTGCGCGCAGAGGAAGTCGGCGCCCAGCAAAGCCATGGGGACGCAGGCGGTCACAAAAGTCCATTGAAAACGCTGGCTGCCGAAGCAGAGGGTGACGACGCGTGGGCCGAAAGTGCGTATGGCCGAGCCATTAGCAGCGACCAAAGAGGGGCCGCAAACGGCGTCCCGCCTGTCCTGCTCGGAGGCGGGTATGACGCTCAGTTGGGCGCCGGTGTCACACAGGAAACGCCGCCCAGACGCTTTGTCCCGAATAAACAGCAAGTTGCCCGAGTGGCCGGCGCTCATGGCTGGGAATGAACGCCGGCCCGGCCGTTTCCCGACCTGCCGAAAGTGCACGGGGGCCGGCACGTCCGAGCCTTGTGTCCGAACCTGGTGTGGTAATAACACCACGCCCGGTCAGGTGGAGGCCCTGGCCGTCATGTCGGAAGCGGGCGGTGCGGCGTGGCGGCCGCCAGTTGCACCGGCAGTTCGGCCTCCAACCGCGCAGGGCGCTCGGGCGTCGCCTCAGACGGCGGCGGGCTCCAGGTAACCGCGCCGATGTGCTGGCCCGCCGAGGAGATCTTATCGGCTTCCCTGGCGAGGGCGCGGGAATCCGTGATCAACGTGCCAGCCAGGGCGAGGCGTACCGGGTGAGGCAGCTGGCGAAGGAACAGCTCGCGGAACAGAAAATCCGGAGAGTGCTCACCGAGCAACGAGAGCATATAGTCCATGCGCTCTGACGGGCGCGTGTCGCCGAGCTCGGGCAGAGCGAGCAGGCGCCGTGCGCGTGCTGCCGGTGAGAGGGCGAAAGCGTCGAGGAGGAGTGTCTTCAGCGCGTCGTATTTGTCAGCAGCCGGCGGGTGCTCGAGGAGGCTCAAGGCGCGGGCCGCGGTGGCGGAACCGAGCGCCGCCACAACATGGTGGAAGCGGGTGTCGTCCGCGGTGATGCCTCGCAGGGCGAACTGAGAGTCCGCCTGAGCGAACCAAACAGCCGCGTGAGCCTCCCAGAAGGTAGGCAGTTTAAGCGTCACTGCCGTATCCATGTCGGTAGGTCACCAATGAAGGAACTGCGCTCCAACGCGAGTCGAAAGAATTGACGCGACCAAAGACGGAATTCGTCCGAGTTGCTTTATTGAAACAAAACAGCTCAGGTATTCTGACAAGCCCGTTTATCGGGCAGCAATATATATACACATTTATGTCGGGAAGTTTGCCCGGCAAAAGCTATACCGGGCATGCCCGGGTGTCAAGGGCGAGCCTTGGAAAGGCGAGTCTGGACCTGCCCGGGCGTGTTTGGCTGCGGCCTGGCAAGTCGAGGCTGGGCGTGCCCGGGCGCTCTGGGCGAGCCCTGGAAAGGCGATAGCGGGCATGCCCGGACGCTCTGGGCGAGCCCTGAAAAGGCGATAGCGGGCATGCCCGGACGCTCTGGGCGAGCCCTGAAAAGGCGATAGCGGGCATGCCCGGACGCTCTGGGCGAGCCCTGGAAAGGCGAGAGCGGGCATGCCCGGGAAAGACGAGACCGGGCGTGCCCGGGAGGTTCGGGCGTGCCCGGGAACAGTGAGTCCGGGCATGCCCGGGAGAGGCGCGTCTGGCCGTGTTCTGGCCAGTGCAAGGCGATTGTGTGCATCCAGCGGTAACCGCTACAATGATACATTTTGCCGCGGCTTGCTCGAATGGCGAAACACGCCACGCACATCTGGAAGTTCACCTGCTCAAATTCTCTTCGGGCATCCAACAGGTACTGCTGTTCCTGGACATCAGCGCACTGTCACCCCCGAGTGGAAGATGGCTGCTGCCGAGTGTGATGCTAAAGCCGCCGAGATACGGGCGGAAACCACCACGCATTACGACCGATAGTCCAAACCTCTCACGCCATGTCGTGTCGGCAACGAGGTGTTGGTACAAGATCCACAGACGAGGCGTTGGTACAAGATCCACAGACGAGGCGTTGGTACAAGATCCACAGACGAGGCGTTGGTACAAGATCCACAGACGAGGCGTTGGTACAAGATCCACAGACGAGGCGTTGGTACAAGATCCACAGACGAGGCGTTGGTACAAGATCCACAGACGAGGCGTTGGTACAAGATCCACAGACGAGGCGTTGGTACAAGATCCACAGACGAGGCGTTGGTACAAGATCCACAGACGAGGCGTTGGTACAAGATCCACAGACGAGGCGTTGGTACAAGATCCACAGACGAGGCGTTGGTACAAGATCCACAGAGGAGGTGTTGGGATAAGATCCACAGACGAGGTGTTGGTACAAGATCCACAGACGAGGCGTTGGTACAAGATCCACAGACGAGGTGTTAGTACAAGATCCACAGACGAGGCGTTGGTACAAGATCCACAGACGAGGCGTTGGTACAAGATCCACAGACGAGGCGTTGGTACAAGATCCACAGACGAGGCGTTGGTACAAGATCCACAGACGAGGCGTTGGTACAAGATCCACAGACGAGGCGTTGGTACAAGATCCACAGACGAGGCGTTGGTACAAGATCCACAGACGAGGCGTTGGTACAAGATCCACAGACGAGGCGTTGGTACAAGATCCACAGACGAGGTGTTGGTACAAGATCCACAGACGAGGTGTTGGTACAAGATCCACAGACGAGGCGTTGGTACAAGATCCACAGACGAGGTGTTGGTACAAGATCCACAGATGAGGTGTTGGTACAAGATCCACAGACGAGGTGTTGGTACAAGATCCACAGACGAGGCGTTGGGATAAGACCGGTGTGGTCATCGGTGTTGGACATCGCCGGGACGATCATGTGAAACTGAGTTTATTGGAGGACCCGGTGTTTCCTTCGTCAGTATATGTCCCTCAATGCTCCGCTATGGATGGTGAGGGTCAAAAGCCATCTGCTGTTGGAAGCAAGGACAGACCAGCTTCCGACCCACCGAAGCGAGTGAGATTTGACTTACCACTCCGTCCCAGCCCACGCGATCGCCGGGCACCTACGCGACTCCATTTGTAAATTGTTATATATGCATGAACTGTTGCTCTATATTGCTTTGTGTTCTTGTTACCACACGTATGGTTATGGACAGGGATGGTCGTATGTACTCATGCATGTTGATCGATTTGGGAGACTGTCACTTCTTGGAAACCTCCTCCATATCCATATGTCGTCGGTTTGAAGGGAAGGGGAGATGTTGGATACTGCAAAATCCTTTGGTATTACACATGACGCGTTATGTAAAACTATTTCCGTTTCCAGGTGGGAGGAGTCAGTTGCTCCATGAGGCCCTGCAGCCGAAGGCTTGCGTGTTCGGTCACTGTGCTGTTTGAATAAACTCAGATGTTCATCTCTGCCTCCTTGAACTTATAACATCCATAACTTGTTGAGATATTTTGTTCACAGACAAATGGACGGACAAACAGATAGGGGTGAAATCAGGGTCCGCGTCATGGGGGGGGGGGGGAATTCGCGGACCATGCCCCCCCAAATGAGTTATTGTGCCCCCCCCCACCCGCAGGCCAAGCCTTTTGTAACGAACTCAAGCAGACTCCATCGTGCCGGAAGCGGAAAACGCGTTTATTGACGCGGTGATGATTCACTCGTGTCTGACGAATAAGCGCGTCCGATAAACCACAACAACAATGCAAATACGTACAAGTCAGAATAATACGTTACATCCTCCTTTCTTTCAAGGAAGCCACTTTAAAGGAAACCAGCAAAGCAAATAACTCTATAAAGTAAAACTTACAATGAATTAATTAACAAACAGCATCACATTCAGATCACGTGAATCAATTGATTCAAATTTAAAGATCCAGACGTCTGGGAGGGTTAACCGCTCTGCCGCTCCTTGTGATGAACTTGGTATTTCTGGGAGATGCAGTGGCTCGAGGCGATGACACTGATGGGAGACTTTGGGATTCAGATGCTTGCTCACTTGGACTTGGGGACTTGCAGCAGTTCCCCACTGGGGTGTCCTGTTGAGTGGTGGGATCAGGGAAGTCCCTCATGTCCTGGGAAGAGTAAAAGCGAGAGAGTGGCTGACTTCCCACCGGGCCAACATTGGCTGAATGAGGCACTCTGCGGAGATGGAGCCTGTTACGCCGGTACACATTGTTTGGGGTCCTCAGCAAATATGACCGGGGGCTGTTGTGGCGCGCCTCAACTACAGCCGGAATCCAATGCCTGGCCTCCGGGTTTGGCAACATCCTAACACTGTCACCCGGCTGGAGCGGTGGCAAATCTGACATAGATGGCTTGTCATGATAGTATTTTTGTTTCTCCTTCTGTGTGTCAAGGCGTGATCTCACAAGGTGATGGTCATACCGCGCAGGCATGAGAAGAGTGCGGTTGCAAGGCAGTGTGTTTCTGGGGCGTCTTCCCATTAGGAGCTGAGCCGGGGACAAGTTTATTCCTTCAAGTGGAGTGGTGCGGTAGTCTAGCAGGGCTAAGTACTTATCTGCTGACTTCTTCCAGAGCCTTTTCACTGTCTGGATCGCTCTTTCTGCCTCTCCATTGGCACGTTGGTGCTTGGGGGACACAATGTCGTGAGTTATGCCATATTCTTTGCAAAACTGAGAAAATTCCTCTGACGTGTACTGACTTCCGGAATCGCTTCGCAGCTTCTCTGGAATACCATGTCGACAAAACTGCTGCTTGAGAGCTTCGATTACAGAGCGAGCTGTAATGTCCTTGAGGCAATCCACCTCCACAAACTTGGAGTAATAATCGACCGTGAGCAAATACTGCTTTGATTCGAAGTCAAAAACGTCGCTTCCAACTTCGATGAATGGAAGATCAGGCGTGTAAGTCGGCAAGAGAGGCTCCCGTTGCTGAGCGCTTTGATACTCTGCACACTTGCAACAATTCCGTACAGTTTCTTCGATGTCAGAGTTCATTGAGGGCCAATACATGACCTCGCGAGCACGCTGCTTACACTTGTTCACTCCGAGGTGCGATTCATGAATCAAGCTCAGCATTCTGGGTCTGAGGCTTGGCGGGATGACAAGGCGCATGCCTTTGTAGACAACACTGTCTGAGACTGCCAATTGCGTTCTGGAGTCAAAGTACGGACGGACCTGTGCTGGGACTTCCTTTCGGGAGTCAGGCCATCCACTTGCAATGACACCGCAGAGAAGGCTCATTTGACTCAGAGTAGCTTCCTGGATTTCGAGGTATTTCCCACTCGTGATCGCAAGGAACTGGAACATGTTCACAGGCTCAAGGTCTTTCCCAGCTTCTGAGTCGGTGTCCGGTAGAGGTGCACGGGACAATGTGTCGGGGAGCACCATCTCAGAACCACGGCAGTAGTTAACCTCCAAGTCATACCGTTGAAGCTTGAGCAACATACGCTGTAAACGCATGGGAGAAGATAGGAGAGGCTTCTTGAAGATTTCCTCAAGGGGTTTATGGTCATTATATACCACTACTGATTTTCCAAAGATATAGTAGTGAAATGCTTCTGTTGCATGGACGATTGAGAGCATTTCCTTCTCAATCATAGCGTAGCGACACTCAGTATCGGTCATACTGCGTGATGTGAACGCTATAGGGTTGCCATTCTGGAGCAAACAGGCTCCTACAGCGTTTTGGCTGGCATCGGCTTGTATTTCAACTGGCTGACTTACATCGTAGTACTGAAGGACCGGGGCCGAAATACATGCTTGCTTCAGCTTCTTGAAGGACAGCTCCTGAGCTGACTGCCAGGAGAACTCCACGTCCGCCTTGCAGAGATCACGGAGAGGCTTGCTTGTGTCACTTAGGTTGGGAAACTTCCCTAAATACTGAACGAATCCAAGGAAACGCTTGACGCCTTGTTTGTCTGTTGGACGTGGCATTTTCTCAACTGCCTTCGTCTTGAATGGATCTGGTAGCACTCCTTCTGCAGTAAGCAGGTGGCCTACATAAGGGACTGAGGTTTGCCGGATGAGGCATTTTCGGAAGTTTGGTTGCAGGTTATAACTTGTAGCTCGTTGCATAACTCGCTTCAGTACACAGTCGTGGTGGGTGATGTCACGACCAGCAACTAAAATGTCATCCATTACCGCTGTTGCCCATTCTATCCCTTCTAGCATCTGGTCCATGATTCGCTGGAATATCTCCGGCGAGCACCGCAATCCATAAGGGAGACGCAGCCAGCGGTATCTCCCTACAGGTGTATTGAACGTGGTCAAGAATGAAGAAGGCTCGTCAAGGCGAATTTGCATGAACCCACTGCGGGCGTCAAGCACAGAAAATACTTTGGCTCCAGGGATTTGAGCTAAAACTTCCTGAACAGTTCTCATTGGGTAGTGCTCACGTTTTGTGCACTTGTTTAAGTCTTTGGGGTCTATACAGATGCGGACTTTGCCGTTGCGAAGAGCTACTACCATGGAACTCACCCACTCAGTCGGTCGTTCTACCTTCGCGAGGTGACCTTCGGTGACCATCTCTTGTAGCTTGTCAACTATTTGCTCTCTCAATGCTGCAGGCTGTCTGCGAGGAGCGTGAACTACTCCCTGTGACCCTTCTACAAGCTTGATCCGATAAGTTCCGGGAAGAGTTCCAGTTGTCTTGGCAACTTCTGGAAACTCAGAGATTACTGCTTCCTGAGACACATTGACTAGAGGCTGAACAAGAGACAACTTATCGAGCTTGACAATGAGGCCTAGGGCTTCCGAGGTAGCGCCTGACATTACATTCTCCTGATCGAGGTCAATGACCTCAAAACTGGCTCTAACGGTCTTGTTTTTGTGAGAGAGAGGGAGTGTCACGGTACTGACAGGATGGATAGTATGGTTCGAGTATGTTTTAAGAACTTTATGCGACGATTGTAGATCGCCTGCGAGGTGCTGGACTAACTGGTAGTCGTTGAGTGTTAGTGTGTTGCACCTTGCACCCGTGTCAATCCGGGACCGAGTCGGCTGACCCAGCAACGTGACGGTCTGTGCCCACTTGTCATGAGTAGCCGTATTGATGCTTGGTTGTAGAGCGGAGATCCTTAAAATTTCAGATTCCTTGACGAGTTCTTGAGGAAGATCTACATGATCTAGACTGGTCTCCTCATCAAGGGACTTTAGGTCGCGCAGTCTCTTCCGACACGCCGCAAACCAGTGACCAGGCTTCTTGCAGTAGGAGCAGCTAGAATTAATTGCTGGACACTTGGCTTGCCTGTGCACTGACTGGCCACATTTGCTGCAGGGACCGTCATTCCGAAACCGATTCTCAGCTTTGAACAGCTCGGTGGCTTGTGTATGCCTATCAGGCTTGCTCTTAGAACGTTGAGTCTGGTGCTGAGTTCGTTCGTTTTCAGATCTGAGGGCTGAGATGAGAGCATCTTCATCTCGGACTATTCTCATATGTTTCTGCGAGAGCTCTAGCTGTTGTCCAATTTCTATAGCTTTAGCTAGTGAGAGCTCCTCACCCCTATCGAGTAATTTCTCTTGGACCCTCTTATCATGGCTGCCATCAATCGATGCAATCATGCAGTTCATCATGACAAGCCATCAATGATGCAATCGACGATTATGTCGTCTGGGTCTTGGTAATCGCAATCCATGAGAATTATCCTCAGATCTTTTATGAAATGATCAAAAGACTCACCACTCCGCTGGCGCCTTTGTTTCAGTCGGTGTCTGGCAACTCTTTTGTTCTTTCTGGGCTGCACATAGTTCTGGAATTTGTTCAGCACTTCCTGCGGGTCGTCTTTCTCTCCTTCCTCCCAAGATAGAGTTTGGTAGATTTGACGACCTTGTTCGCCGATCCACGTTCCGAGCCATCCTGCTTGACGAGGCTTCGTAATGTCTGCGAGCGGCCCTGACAAGACAAAACTGACGTGATTTCTGAACCGGCAAAACTCCTGGTAGAGATCCAGACTCTCCCAGTCGATCGAGGGATGATCAAAGTTCGGAGATGCCATATTTATGGAGACGAATGGCGGCTTATGGCGTGAATATCAACGAACTTCTGACAGCATGTAACGAACTCAAGCAGACTCCATCGTGCCGGAAGCGGAAAACGCGTTTATTGACGCGGTGATGATTCACTCGTGTCTGACGAATAAGCGCGTCCGATAAACCACAACAACAATGCAAATACAAGTCAGAATAATACGTTACACCTTTAGCGCCAAACTTTGCGTTTTATTAATTAATTTATATTTATCATATTAAAAGTGAAAATCTTTTCGCTAAATGAAATGAAATAAAAACAAAAATAAGAAAATAAAAAAACACACCCTGTTGGTCATATTTGCATCAGGTCACATTTGAGGAAGTAGTGTGCTCATTGGTCTGGTGTTTGACCTATGACCTACTCCTTTGATTTGTTGTCATTACGTCAAGATAAGCGCGCGCATCACGTACCGTTAGGGTTAGCAAGTCAGACGGCGCTTGGCGCAAAAATGTTTCAGTGAGAGCAAGCAACTATCAGACTGCACTTCGAACAGAAATGGATATAAGAAAATGGCTACACGGTGCTGCTTCTTCAAGGCCTCCTCCAGCTTCACCAACGGAAGAGGGAGCAAATGCGCCCAGCACGACCACCTCTGAAGAGCAACATCCTCTCAGAGTAGCACACACATCTGATCGGAATGCCCAGTGCACTGACTGCTTTCAAACATGCCTCAACATTTGGCGCCTCCACAGCAATGTGCGACAATTGATTCTCCACTCTGAGAAACGTATTTTCGGACCACAGACACGCAATGCTCCACAAAAGAAACAAAAGGCCCAGTTGGTTCAGCAGGCGTTTGAGAGGGACTTAACCCCAAAATGCACAACTGAGTGGAAGGACACCATTCATAGGAGGTTCAGCACCAACACTCGCCGCCTGCAACTCTTCTGAAGGTAAGCCATGCATTTCATTCACTTTATGATGCCAGCCTTGGCTTTCATGATTATTACGCCAAATGTTGAATGATTTTTGGGTCTGTCTGCATTCATTCGGTAAGAGTGGAGTATATTGTGGCGGACACATTGTCAGTGGGCAATAATTCCGCGCACCAGTGGGTGGCGCGAGTGTCCGGGCATGGAAGCGCAGCTCGGGCCACGCCCGGAGCGAAGGCGTCACGAGGCGCAGGGTGGAACTGAGGACATGCCCCGCCTTTCGGCTGACCGTCCACGCCCGGGGGCAAGACGTGGCCTAGGGACATATATGCGGGCTCGATAGTCGAGCCCGCCCAGTGCTTACGTGCGAGCTGTTAATAAAGCATTTCAGTTTGTACAACGCGTTGTGGCCTACCTTCTTGGCAAACGAATCGTGTGTGCACAGCTCCACACTGGTGACCCCGACTGGTTCAGCCGGAGCTGACCCCTGAACGCGTCATGGCTACCAACGCGGTCGCCGTCAAACTCCCGGAGTTCTGGGAAGCGCAAGCCGACGTTTGGTTTGTGCAGGCCGAAGCTCAATTCCAGCTCCGGGGCATCACGGCGGACGAGACCATGTACTACCACGTGGTCGCCGCCCTCGGGCCCGGCACTGCCGCCCGCGTCGTGTCCATCCTTCGGCGCCCGCCGGGCGACCACAAGTACGCGGCGCTCAAACGTCTCCTCCTCGCCACGTTCGGGCGCACGGAGGTCGAACGCGCCGACCGCCTCCTGGACCTTCCCGCCCTCGGCGACACACGACCGTCTGTTCAGATGGATTTTATGCTGTCCCTTCTTGGAGACCAGCGCCCGGATTTCCTGTTCCGAGCGCTTTTCCTCCGCCAGCTACCTGTGCAGGTGCGGCTCGCGCTGGCCGGTTCGAAATTAACGGAACCCTGCGCCCTGGCCAGCGAGGCGGACAAATATTTTGCGGCCTGCGACACGCGGTCGGTGTACGGTGCTGCCGTAGTGGATCCCGGTGTGGAGGCTACAGCGCCCCCTGCTTCCCTCCTGGCCGCTGCTACGCCCCGCCCACTACCGCCGCCGCCAGCACCACCGCCACCGGCACGGCCGACGCAGCAGCCACCACCACAAACCTGGTGCTACTATCATGCCAGGTTCGGCAGCAAGGCTAGAGCGTGCCGCCCGCCGTGTTCTTTCGACGGGTCGGGAAACGACCGGGCCGGCGCTCACTTGCGGCCATGAGCGTCGGCCATTCCAGCAGCCTCCTGTTCATCACAGACACCTCGTCTGGTCGTCGTTTTCTGTGCGACACGGGAGCGCAGTTAAGCGTCCTCCCTGCCTCCGCGTCCGACAAGCAAGCCGCGGGCTAGGGCCCCGCCTTGCTCGCTGCCAACAGAACACCCATCCGCACATTCGGGAAGCGTTGCCTCTCACTGCGGTTCGGAGGGCAGCACTTCCAATGGCCTTTCGTCACCGCCAGCATGCCAATGTCCCTGCTCGGTGCGGACTTCCTTTGTGCGAATGGGCTGTTGGTGGATGTTAAGCGTCGACGTCTCGTCCAGGCCGAAACCTTCAGCTCGCTCGCGTGTTCGCTGAGCGGCTCGTTGAGCAGCTCGCTGAGCGGCTCACCGAGCGGCTTACCAAGCGGCTTGCTGAGCGGTTCCGTCCCGGCGAGGTTAGTCTGTATGCTTCCGGCAGCGGACGAGTTTACCCGCCTCCTCGCCAGTTTCCCGGCACTCACGCGGCCCACCTTTTCAGCGGTGGCCGTCAAACACGGGTTGGAGCACCATATCCCCACTGTCAGACCACCGGTCTACGTCCGGGCGCGCCGCCTCGACAGCACGAAGCTCGCCGTGGCGAAAGCGGAGTTCGCCACGCTGGAGCGGCTGGGCATCGTACGGCGCTCCAACAGCGCATGGGCCTCTCCTCTGCACATTGTGCCCAAGCCCGGCGGCGGATGGCGGCCGTGCGGTGACTACCGCCGGCTCAACGACGCCACCACCCCCGAGCGCTACCCGGTCCCGCATATTCAGGACTTTTCCGCCCGGTTGGCAAACACGACCGTTTTCTCCAAGGTGGACCTCATCCGGGGCTACCACCAGGTCCCCGCACAACAGGACGATGTACCAAAGACGGCCGTCATCACCCCTTTCGGCCTCTTTGAGTTCCTGCGGATGCCTTTTGGGTTGCAAAATGCGGCCCAGGCGTTCCAGCGGCTCATGGACAGCGTCTTGCGCGACTTGCCTTTCATCTACGTTTACCTGGACAACATCCTAGTCATGAGCGCGTCCTGGGAGGAGCACCTGCTCCACCTCCGCACACTATTCGAACGCCTGGGCCAGCATGGCCTGATAATCAACCCCGCGAAGTGCCGTTTCGGCGTCACCGCCATCGACTTCTTGGGGCACTGCATCACCAGGCATGGGGCCATCCCTTTACCGGCCAAGGTGGAGGCGGTCAGGAGGTTCCCGCGCCCCCGCACGATCAAGGGGCTCCAGGAATTCCTGGGCATGGTGAATTTTTATCACCGCTTCGTGCCCCGCGTCGCCCAGCTCCTGCGCCCCCTGCACGAGGCCGTCCGGGGGAAGCCGGGCAAAGGTGACATCGCCTGGACGGAGCCGATGGCCGCGGCGTTTGCGGGCGCAAAGCTGGCCTTGGCCAACGCCACCATGCTGGCGCACCCGGTGCCCGATGCACCAATCGCCCTCACCACCGACGCGTCGGACTACGCGGTGGGCGCGGTGCACGAGCAGTGGGTGAGTGGTGCTTGGCAGCCGCTGGCGTTTTTTAGCCGGCAGCTTCGCCCGCACGAACGCCGGTACAGCACCTTCGACCGCGAGCTGCTCGGGCTCCACCTGGCGGTCCGACACTTCCGCCATCTTCTCGAGGGCCGCCCGTTCACGGCCTTCGTCGATCACAAGCCCCTTGTTTTCACGATGGCCAAGGTCGCCGAGCCATGGTCGGCCCGGGAGCAACGTCACCTCTCTGCCGTGTCCGAGTACACGACGGACATCTGTCACGTCGCGGGTAAGGACAACCCGGTGGCGGATTGCCTTTCCCGGTCCGTCGCACACGCGGTCCACCTCGGGATCGACTATGCCCGGGACCAGACCGCTGACCCCGACGTCCAGGCCTTGCGGACCGCTGTCACGGGCCTCCGAGTCACCGAGGTGCCGTTCGATGTCGCGGGCACTGCCCTCTTGTGCGACGTCTCCCTCTGCCGGCCTCGCCCCATCGTGCCCGCTGGTTGGCAGCGCCCGGTATTTGACGCCATCCACGGCCTGTGCCACCCGGGCACGAAGGCCTCCCAGAAGCCCGTCGCGGCGAAGTTCGTCTGGCATGGCCTCAGGAAGAACGTCCGCGACTGGGCCAGGACGTGCCTCGCGTGCCAGCGCGCAAAGGTCCACCGCCACACCCAGGCCCCGTTGGCCCCGTTTACGGTGCCCGAGCGTCGGTTCGACCACGTCCACATCGACTTGGTGGGACCTCTGCCCCCCTCGCGGGGTTTCACCCACCTCCTCACCATGGTGGACCGCACCACCCGGTGGCCGGAGGCCGTGCCATTGGCGGCGACGGCTGCGGCTGACGTCGCGCAAGCCTTCATCGCCACGTGGGTTGCCCGGTTCGGTGCCCCCTCGGACATCTCGTCCGACCGCGGCCCCCAGGTCACCTTGGAGCTCTGGGGAGCGGTGGCGCAAGGGTTCGGCGTCAAGCTGCACCGCACCACGGCCTACCACCCCCAGGCCAACGGCCTGTGCGAGTGCTTTCATCGTTCAATGAAGGCCGCGCTCTGGGCCAGCCTCTGCGACGGCAGCTGGGCCGACAGGCTCCCCTGGGTCCTGGTGGGCCTCAGGACGACGCCCAAGGATGACCTGCGCGCGTCCTCGGCGGAGCTGGTCTTCGGACAACCACTGCGGGTACCGGGCGAATTTATCCACGGCTCCTTGGTCCATGGCGCAACAGCGCTCCACCCTGCAGGAGACAGCCAGGAGGTTCGCCCCAGTGCCGATGGCACACCACGGTTGCCCGTCCTCCCACGTCGCCCCGGAGCTTCGCACGGCGGAGTATGTTTTCGTCCGGCACGACACCCACCAGGCACCGCTGCGGCCCCCGTACGACGGACCCTTCCGCGTGCTGGAGACCGGGGACAAACATTTCACCGTGGACATCGGCGGTACTCCAGATCGTATCTCCGTGGACCGCCTCAAGCCGGCCCACCTCGACCTGGACCACCCCCCGCCAGCAGCTCTGCCTCCGTGTCGAGGCCGCCCCCCGGCGGGCAGACCCCTGGCATCCCCCAGCCCCGTTGTCCCGCTACCCCCCAGCCCTGCACGCATCGCCAGAGGGCGTTTCGGCCGGGTCATCCGGCTTCCCCGCAAGCTCACCCTTCAGGTGCGTGGGAATTCTGGGGGGGCGCGTGTGGCGGACACATTGTCAGTGGGCAATAATTCCGCGCACCAGTGGGTGGCGCGAGCGTCTGGGCATGGAAGCGCAGCTCGGGCCACGCCCGGAGCGAAGGCGTCACGAGGCGCAGGGTGGAACTGAGGACATGCCCCACCTTTCGGCCGACCGGCCACGCCCGGGGGCAAGGCGTGGCCTCGGGACATATATGTGGCCTCGATAGTCGAGCCCGCCCAGTGCTTACATGCGAGCTGTTAATAAAGCATTTCAGTTCGTACAACGCGTTGTGGCCTACCTTCTTGGCAAACGAATCGTGTGTGCACAGCACCACAATATAGTCTATTTCAAAAGATGGTCCAATGACGCGCACAGTGCAGTGAGTGAAAGAGTGAAAGCGTGAATGAGTGAAAGAGTGAAAGAGGGAAATAGTGAAAGAGTTAAAGACAGAGACGTGGCTTGCACCGTGGGCTATATTTTGTGCAGTGTGTGTGTGTGTGTGTGTGTGTGTAAGAGAGAGACTTTGCAGAATGAATGAATGAATGATCGTTTTAAGGCCATTTTCCCCGCTCCTTGCGGGCCCCATGACAATCATGGTTCTGTAGTGGTTACCTTATTCACATGTCGCGGTTACCTTATTCACTTGTCGCGGTTAACTTATCCGCATGTGACGGTTACCATTACGATGGGTTTGGTCTAACCCACGCACACGGGCGTTTGGTTGTGTCGTCGTGACGCACGCGCGGCTGTTGGAGCCACGCCCTCCGAAGAGGGTGCTTGCTTTTATATAAGCCGTTACGACTTCCGTTCGCTAGCAGTTGCTGGAGATTTCTGTACAATAAACAACCTTTTGTACCCAACGAAATGGCCTCTTTTTATCGTCTTCGGCAACCGCTAAACTGGTGACCCCGTTGCCCCCGAACGTATTCGGGGGCCAAATGAACACGGCAGGATTGCGACCGCAATTTCTTCCACAAGACCTAAACTCGAACTGCCGGAGTTTTAGCAATGACGAGCGGCCATGTGGTTCGCGCATCGCGCTCGGTTCCTCCTCTACGACTAGAGGGGCGAACCAGCTCCGGAACCCTCCGAAGGAACGCCGTTACGGGGCATTGGCGGCACGGCTACTTCGTCGCCTTCGCGCACACAGGCCGAGTACTGCTGCTCGTCGCCTCCGCGCACACAGGCCGGGCACGGCTACTTCGTCGCCTTCGCGCACACAGGCCGAGCACCGCTGCTCGTCGCCTCCGCGCACACAGGCCGGGTACTGCTGCTCGTCGCCTTCGCGCACACAGGCCGAGTACTGCTACTTCGTCGCCTCCGCGCACACAGGCCGAGTACTGCTACTCGCCACTCCTACTACTGCTCCTACGGCGGATCCCGAGGCTGATGCTCCTGCAACTACAGCTATTACCGCTGCTCATCTCTTGCGCACGCACGGCTGCTTCGTTACCTTCGCGCGCACTGCTGCTCGCCACTCCCGCAATTCCTACTGCTGCAACTACAACGGCTACCGCTGCTCAGCGCCCGCGGCCCGGCTCTGTTCCACCCGCGGCCCGGCTCTGTTCCACCTGCGGGCCGGCTCTGTTCCACCCGCGGCCCGGCTCTGTTCCACCCGCGGCCCGGCTCTGTTCCACCCGCGAACTACGTACACGCCCGTGGCGTGCCTTCTGGGGGGGGGGGGGGGCGCATGTAGTGGTTACCTTATTCACATGTCGCGGTTACCTTATTCACTTGTCGCGGTTAACTTATCCGCATGTGACGGTTACCATTACGATGGGTTTGGTCTAACCCACGCACACGGGCGTTTGGTTGTGTCGTCGTGACGCACGCTCGGCTGTTGGAGCCACGCCCTCCGAAGAGGGTGCTTGGTTTTATATAAGCCGTTACGACTTCCTTTCGTGAGCAGTTGCTGGAGATTTCTGTACAATAAACAACCTTTTGTACCCAACGAAATGGCCTCTTCTTATCGTCTTCGGCAACCGCTAAAGTTCCCTGTTTGAGGCAATGTTTTTATGGCCGGATGCCCTTCATGACGCCAACCATTGGTCGCCTCTTACGATGCAGCATGTTTTTAAATTGTAACTGGGTTGGTGTGTTGATTGTTGACGGCAAACTCTTATTATCAAGCATTTACATCATAGATTGAGTTCTCGAACGGCAGTTTGTGCCCCCCCGCGGTTACCCTAATGCCCCCCGATTAGATTTGTTCTGACGCCGACTCTGGGTGAAATCATAACCTCCATCCACCTTTGGTGACGGAGCAATGACGTCACCACAGCGGTCGCGTTGTTTTTTTTTTCCTCACTTCAGATAACCGCCTATTTTCACGGTTCTGTTGTGTGATGGAAAAACGACACAGGGATTACCGTACTGTACAGTGTCGTACCGTACCGTACTGTACCGTACCGAACCGTACCGTACCGAACCGTACCAAACCGTATCGTACCGAAGCGTACCGTACCGTACCGAACCGTACCGTACCGTACCGAACCATACCGTGCCGTACCAAACCGTACCGTACCGAACCGTACCGTACTGTACCGTACCGAACCGTACCAAACCGTATCGTACCGTACCGTACCGAACCGTACCGAACCGTACCGTACGGAACCATACCGTGCCGTACCAAACCGTACCGTACCGTACCGTACCGTACCGTACCCAACCGTACCGTACCGTACCGAACCGTACCGTACCGAACCGTACCGTACCGTACCGAACCGTACCAAACCGTATCGTACCGTACCGTACCGAACCGTACCGTACCGAACCATACCGTGCCGTACCAAACCGTACCGTACCGTACCGAACCGTACCGTACCGAACCATACCGTACCGAACCGTACCGTACCAAACCGTACCGTACTGTACCATACCGAACCGTACCGTACCAAACCGTATCGTACCGTACCGAACCGTACCGTACCGAACCATACCATGCCGTACCAAACCGTACCGTACCGAACCGTACCGTACCGAACCATACCGTACCGAACCGTACCGTACCAAACCGTACCGTACCGTACCGTACCGAACCATACCGTACCGTACCGTACCAAACCGTACCGAACCGTACCGTACCGTACCGAACCGTACCGTACCGTACCGAACCGTACCGTACTGTACCGTACCGAACCGTACCGTACTGAACCGTACCGAACCGTACTGAACAGTACCGTACCGTACCGTACCGAACCGTACTGAACTGTACCGTTCTGTGCAATAGAAAAGCGCCAGAATTGTGCTGGGATAACTGATGTTGGGGGTGTATGCGGACCCTAGTTGGTGCATAGTAAGCCGGGTGTCCCATCTGCTAGCATTAGTTGTGGACGTTAAGCCGGGTGTCCCATCTGCTAGCATTGGTTGTGGACGTTAAGCCGGGTGTCCCATCTGCTAGCATTGGTTGTGGACGTTAAGCCGGGTGTCCCATCTGCCAGCATTAGTAGGTGGACGTTAAGCCGGGTGTCCCATCTGCTAGCATTGGTTGTGGACGTTAAGCTGGGTGTCCTATCTGCTAGCATTGGTTGTGGACGTTAAGCCGGGTGTCGTAGATGGACGTTAAGCCGGGTGTCCCATCTGCTAGCATTGGTCGTGGACGTTAAGCCGGGTGTCCCATCTGCTAGCATTATTAGGTGGACGTTAAGGATCCCACAGTGTCCTTTGTGAAGAGTAGGCGAGGTATCGCCGGCATCCTGAACAAATTACAAATGCTTGTTCAAGTTAGTGCAATAGTCACATGACGTATTCAATTTATTGACCAATCCAAGGAAACGACTCGTCCTTCAGATTATGTCGTCACAATGATCACAAACCGACGTGAAATAACCGGAATCGTAAGCGCGGTCACGTGATATTCAAATATCCCTTGGGTCTTTCCTCATTAATATTAATATATAAATTTGTGGGCGGAGCACAATCAGTTCCCTCGTCGACTGAACTTCTGTTGACAGGTGTGTGTTGTTTGAACGATTAATTAGTTACCTTGTTTTGTAATTATCAGTTTTATGTCAATATATGATTTAAAAAGTCGATACCGTGGTGCGGATGTAAAATGTGGACGTGATTAAGATTGTTTAACGGTTTATCCACGAGTAAGTGAGCTTTGGGTGTAATTATCCATCATAATAATAATAACCCCACACAAATTAGTCAATGTCACAATGGTATCCCAGAAAATTTCTGACGTTTCAAAGTGTTTTTATTCAAGTTTTAGCGTTAAAACCTTCATTTGAAATCTGAACCGACACACGAGAGCCACGTGATGCGGAAGGGCGTGACCGGAATTTTGTGGCGGTTTACAGTTCGTGTAAATACTCTTCCTCCGAATCCGCTGCACTAAGTAAGATCTACATGAATCTATCCATGACCATGGGGACCGGCATTTAAAATATACTGCATGCGAAAACGATGCTTCCCAAGGGCAGAAAGTAATCGATGTAAATCAAAATTACTCATTTAATCCGCGTATTAAACATTTTCGTTGAGTTTTGAATGATTATTACGAGAATAAATACAAGGAAAACAAGTACAGATACATTCAAAGTACACACCGCCCCCATGCCAAACAAATAAATAAATAACATCCTCCAGCGCGGCATTGCGGGGGCGCCAGCAGCGCTGGAGACACCGCAGCGCATGCGCAGCTCATAGAGACTATTGGGAGGGAGAGGAGCACAATAATTGATTGGTTAATTGCATAATTAAAATCAATAAACAGCAATCATGAAATATTTCTTAATCAATTGGTTAATATCAAACCTAAACCACAAGTGCTTCATACGAAGTTGTAACTTCATCCGAATGAAAATTAATTAAATAAGAAATTGATTAATCAATAAATCAAGAATATCCTTTAGAGCCACGTCACTTGGTCATTGTAACTCATCTTGTTGTGGACATTGCTACTATAACTCATCTTGTTGTGGACATTGCTACTATAACTCATCTTGTTGTGGACATTTCTACTATAACTCATCTTGTTGGAGAGTTGTTAGCGCTACTATAACTCATCTTGTTGTGGGGTTGTTAGCGCGACTAGAACTCATCTTGTTGGAGGGTTGTTAGCGCTACTATAACTCATCTTGTTGGAGGGTTGTTAGCGCTACTATAACTCATCTTGTTGGAGGGTTGTTAGCGCTACTATAACTCATCTTGTTGTAGGGTTGTTAGCGCTACTATAACTCATCTTGTTGAAGGGTTGTTAGCGCTACTATAACTCATCTTGTTGGAGGGTTGTTAGCGCTACTATAACTCATCTTGTTGGAGGGTTGTTAGCGCTACTATAACTCATCTTGTTGGAGGGTTGTTAGCGCTACTATAACATCTTGTTGGAGGGTTGTTAGCGCTACTATAACTCATCTTGTTGGAGGGTTGTTAGCGCTACTATAACTCATGTTGTTGTAGGGTTGTTAGCGCTAATATAACTCATCTTGTTGGCAGGTTGTTGGCCCTGCTATAACTCATCTTGTTGGAGGGTTGTTAGCTCTGCTATAACTCATCTTGTTGTGGGGTTGTTAGCGCTACTATAACTCATCTTGTTGAAGGGTTGTTAGCACTACTACAGCTCATCTTGTTGGAGGGTTGTTAGCGCTACTATAACTCATCTTGTTGGAGGGTTGTTAGCACTACTATAACTCATCTTGTTGGAGGGTTGTTAGCGCTACTATAACTCATCTTGTTGGAGGGTTGTTAGCGCTACTATAACTCATCTTGTTGGAGGGTTGTTAGCGCTACTATAACTCATCTTGTTGTAGGGTTGTTAGCGCTAATATAACTCATCTTGTTGGCAGGTTGTTGGCCCTGCTATAACTCATCTTGTTAGAGGGTTGTTAGCTCTGCTATAACTCATCTTGTTGTAGGGTTGTTAGCGCTAATATAACTCATCTTGTTGTACTGTTGTTAGCGCTACTATAACTCATCTTGTTGGAGGGTTGTTAGCGCTAATATAACTCATCCTGTTGGCAGGTTGTTGGCCCTACTATAACTCATCTTGTTGGAGGGTTGTTGGCCCTGCTATAACTCATCTTGTTGTAGGGTTGTTAGCGCTACTATAACTCATCTTGTTGTAGGGTTGTTAGCGCTACTATAACTCATCTTGTTGGAGGGTTGTTGGCCCTGCTATAACTCATCTTGTTGGAGGGTTGTTGGCCCTGCTATAACTCATCTTGTTGGAGGGTTGTTAGCGCTAATATAACTCATCTTGTTGTAGGGTTGTTAGCGCTAATATAACTCATCTTGTTGTAGGGTTGTTAGCGCTACTATAACTCATCTTGTTGGAGGGTTGTTAGCGCTACTATAACTCATCTTGTTAGAGGGTTGTTAGCGCTACTATAACTCATCTTGTTGGAGGGTTGTTAGCTCTAGTATAACTCATCTTGTTGTAGGGTTGTTAGCGCTACTATAACTCATCTTGTTGGAGGGTTGTTAGCTCTAGTATAACTCATCTTGTTGTAGGGTTGTTAGCGCTACTATAACTCATCTTGTTGTAGGGTTGTTAGCGCTAATATAACTCAACTTGTTGGAGGGTTGTTAGCGCTACTATAACTCATCTTGTTGGAGGGTTGTTAGCGCTACTATAACTCATCTTGTTGGAGGGTTGTTAGCGCTACTATAACTCATCTTGTTGGAGGGTTATTAGCTCTAGTATAACTCATCTTGTTGGAGGGTTGTTAGCTCTGCTATAACTCTTCTTGTTGAAGGCCTGTTAGCGCTACTATAACTCATCTTGTTGGAGGGTTGTTAGCACTACTATAACTCATCTTGTTGGAGGGTTGTTAGCGCTACTATAACTCATCTTGTTGTAGGGTTGTTAGCGCTACTATAACTCATCTTGTTGAAGGGTTGTTAGCGCTACTATAACTCATCTTGTTGGAGGGTTGTTAGCGCTACTATAACTCATCTTGTTGGAGGGTTGTTAGCGCTACTATAACTCATCTTGTTGGAGGGTTGTTAGCGCTACTATAACTCATCTTGTTGGAGGGTTGTTAGCGCTACTATAACTCATCTTGTTGGAGGGTTGTTAGCGCTACTATAACTCATCTTGTTGTAGGGTTGTCAGCGCTAATATAACTCATCTTGTTGTAGGGTTGTCAGTGCTAATATAACTCATCTTGTTGTAGGGTTGTCAGTGCTAATATAACTCATCTTGTTGGCAGGTTGTTGGCCCTGCTATAACTCATCTTGTTGGAGGGTTGTTAGCTCTGCTATAACTCATCTTGTTGTAGGGTTGTTAGCGCTACTATAACTCATCTTGTTGAAGGGTTGTTAGTGCTACTACAACTCATCTTGTTGGAGGGTTGTTAGCGCTACTATAACTCATCTTGTTGGTGGGTTGTTGGCCCTGCTATAACTCATCTTGTTGGAGGGTTGTTAGCGCTAATATAACTCATCTTGTTGTTGGGTTGTTAGTGCTAATATAACTCATCTTGTTGGAGGGTTGTTAGCCCTGCTATAACTCATCTTGTTGGAGGGTTGTTAGCTCTGCTATAACTCATCTTGTTGGAGGGTTGTTAGCTCTGCTATAACTCATCTTGTTGTAGGGTTGTTAGCTCTGCTATAACTCATCTTGTTGTTGGGTTGTTAGCTCTGCTATAACTCATCTTGTTGGAGGGTTGTTAGCCCTGCTATAACTCATCTTGTTGGAGGGTTGTTAGCTCTGCTATAACTCATCTTGTTGGAGGGTTGTTAGCTCTGCTATAACTCATCTTGTTGTAGGGTTGTTAGCTCTGCTATAACTCATCTTGTTGTTGGGTTGTTAGCTCTGCTATAACTCATCTTGTTGGAGGGTTGTTAGCCCTGCTATAACTCATCTTGTTGGAGGGTTGTTAGCTCTGCTATAACTCATCTTGTTGGAGGGTTGTTAGCTCTGCTATAACTCATCTTGTTGGAGGGTTGTTAGCTCTGCTATAACTCATCTTGTTGGAGGGTTGTTAGTGCTAATATAACTCATCTTGTTGGAGGGTTGTTAGCCCTGCTATAACTCATCTTGTTGGAGGGTTGTTAGCTCTGCTATAACTCATCTTGTTGGAGGGTTGTTAGCTCTGCTATAACTCATCTTGTTGTAGGGTTGTTAGCTCTGCTATAACTCATCTTGTTGTTGGGTTGTTAGCTCTGCTATAACTCATCTTGTTGGAGGGTTGTTAGCCCTGCTATAACTCATCTTGTTGGAGGGTTGTTAGCTCTGCTATAACTCATCTTGTTGGAGGGTTGTTAGCTCTGCTATAACTCATCTTGTTGTAGGGTTGTTAGCTCTGCTATAACTCATCTTGTTGTTGGGTTGTTAGCTCTGCTATAACTCATCTTGTTGGAGGGTTGTTAGCCCTGCTATAACTCATCTTGTTGGAGGGTTGTTAGCTCTGCTATAACTCATCTTGTTGGAGGGTTGTTAGCTCTGCTATAACTCATCTTGTTGGAGGGTTGTTAGCTCTGCTATAACTCATCTTGTTGGAGGGTTGTTAGTGCTAATATAACTCATCTTGTTGGAGGGTTGTTAGCCCTGCTATAACTCATCTTGTTGGAGGGTTGTTAGCTCTGCTATAACTCATCTTGTTGGAGGGTTGTTAGCTCTGCTATAACTCATCTTGTTGTAGGGTTGTTAGCTCTGCTATAACTCATCTTGTTGTTGGGTTGTTAGCTCTGCTATAACTCATCTTGTTGGAGGGTTGTTAGCCCTGCTATAACTCATCTTGTTGGAGGGTTGTTAGCTCTGCTATAACTCATCTTGTTGGAGGGTTGTTAGCTCTGCTATAACTCATCTTGTTGTAGGGTTGTTAGCTCTGCTATAACTCATCTTGTTGTTGGGTTGTTAGCTCTGCTATAACTCATCTTGTTGGAGGGTTGTTAGCCCTGCTATAACTCATCTTGTTGGAGGGTTGTTAGCTCTGCTATAACTCATCTTGTTGGAGGGTTGTTAGCTCTGCTATAACTCATCTTGTTGGAGGGTTGTTAGCTCTGCTATAACTCATCTTGTTGGAGGGTTGTTAGCTCTGCTATAACTCATCTTGTTGAAGGGTTGTTAGCTCTGCTATAACTCATCTTGTTGTTGGGTTGTTAGCTCTGCTATAACTCATCTTGTTGGAGGGTTGTTAGCTCTGCTATAACTCATCTTGTTGGAGGGTTGTTAGCTCTGCTATAACTCATCTTGTTGTGGGGTTGTTAGCTCTACAATAACTCATCTTGTTGGAGGGTTGTTGGCGCTACTATAACTCTTCTTGTTGGAGGGTTGTTAGCTCTGCTATAACTCATCTTGTTGGAGGGTAGTTAGCTCTGCTATAACTCTTCTTGTTGGAGGGTTGTTAGCTCTGCTATAACTCATCTTGTTGGAGGGTTGTTAGCTCTGCAATAACTCATCTTGTTGTGGGGTTGTTGTCCCTGCTATAACTCATCTTGTTGGAGGGTTGTTAGCTCTAGTATAACTCATCTTGTTGGAGGGTTGTTAGCTCTGCTATAACTCATCTTGTTGGAGGGTTGTTAGCTCTGCTATAACTCATCTTGTTGTAGGGTTGTTAGCTCTAGTGTAACTCATCTTGTTGTAGGGTTGTTAGCGCTACTCGAACTCATCTTGTTGGAGGGTTGTTAGCGCTACTCTAACCCATCTTGTTGGAGGGTTGTTAGCGCTACTATAACTCATCTTGTTGTAGGGTTGTTAGTGCTACTGTAACTCATCTTGTTGGAGGGTTGTTAGCGCTACTCTAACTCATCTTGTTGGAGGGTTGTTAGCGCTACTATAACTCATCTTGTTGGAGGGTTGTTAGCGCTAATATAACTCATCTTGTTGGAGGGTTGTTAGCGCTACTATAACTCATCTTGTTGTGGGGTTGTTAGTGCTACTATAACTCATCTTGTTGTAGGGTTGTTAGCGCTACTATAACTCATCTTGTTGGAGGTTTGTTAGCGCTACTATAACTCATCTTGTTGGAGGGTTGTTTGTGCTACTATAACTCATCTTGTTGTAGGGTTGTTAGCGCGACTATAACTAATCTTGTTGGAGGGTTGTTAGCGCTACTATAACTCATCTTGTTGTAGGGTTGTTAGCGCTAATATAACTCATCTTGTTGGAGGGTTGTTAGCGCTACTATAACTCATCTTGTTGTCGGGTTGTTAGCGCGAGTATAACTCATCTTGTTGGAGGGTTGTTAGCGCTACTATAACTCATCTTGTTGTAGGGTTGTTAGCGCTACTATAACTCATCTTGTTGTAGGGTTGTTTGCGCTACTATAACTCATCTTGTTGTAGGGTTGTTAGCGCTACTATAACTCATCTTGTTGTAGGGTTGTTAGCGCTACGATAACTCATCTTGTTTTAGGGTTGTTCGCGCTACTTGAGCTCATCTTGTTGTAGGGTTGTTAGCGCTAATATAACTCATCTTGTTGTAGGGTTGTTAGCGCTAATATAACTCATCTTGTTGTAGGGTTGTTAGCGCGACTGTAACTCATCTTGTTGGAGGGTTGTTCGCGCTACTTGAACTCATCTTGTTGTAGGGTTGTTAGCGCGAATAAACCTCATCTTGTTGGAGGGTTGTTAGCGCTACTATAACTCATCTTGTTGTAGGGTTATTAGCGCTACTATAACTCATCTTGTTGGAGGGTTGTTTGCGCTACTTGAACTCATCTTGTTGTAGGGTTGTTAGCGCCAATATAACTCATCTTGTTGTAAGGTTGTTAGCGCTAATATAACTCATCTTGTTGGCAGGTTGTTAGCTCTAGAATAACTCATCTTGTTGTAGGGTTGTTAGCGCTAATATAACTCATCTTGTTGTAGGGTTGTTAGCGCTAACATAACTTATCTTGTTGTGGGGTTGTTAGCGCTAATATAACTCATCTTGTTGTAGGGTTGTTAGCGCTACTATAACTCATCTTGTTGTAGGGTTGTTAGCGCTAACATAACTTATCTTGTTGTAGGGTTATTAGCACTAATATAACTCATCATGTTGTAGGTTTGTTAGCTCTAGTATAACTCATCTTGTTGGAGGGTTGTTAGCGCTACTATAACTCATCTTGTTGGCGGGTTGTTAGCTCTAGTATAACTCATCTTGTTGTAGGGTTGTTAGCGCTAATATAACTCATCTTGTTGTTGGGTTGTTAGCGCTAATATAACTCATCTTGTTGTAGAGTTGTTAGCTCTAGTATAACTCATCTTGTTGGAGGGTTGTTAGCGCTACTATAACTCTTCTTGTTGGAGGGTTGTTAGGTCTGCTATAACTCATCTTGTTGTAGGGTTGTTAGTGCTAATATAACTCATCTTGTTGGCAGGTTGTTGGCCCTGCTATAACTCATCTTGTTGGAGGGTTGTTAGCTCTGCTATAACTCATCTTGTTGTAGGGTTGTTAGCGCTACTATAACTCATCTTGTTGAAGGGTTGTTAGCGCTACTACAGCTCATCTTGTTGGAGGGTTGTTAGCGCTACTATAACTCATCTTGTTGGAGGGTTGTTAGCACTACTATAACTCATCTTGTTGGAGGGTTGTTAGCGCTACTATAACTCATCTTGTTGGAGGGTTGTTAGCGCTACTATAACTCACCTTGTTGGAGGGTTGTTAGCGCCACTATAACTCATCTTGTTGTAGGGTTGTTAGCGCTAATATAACTCATCTTGTTGGCAGGTTGTTGGCCCTGCTATAACTCATCTTGTTAGAGGGTTGTTAGCTCTGCTATAACTCATCTTGTTGTAGGGTTGTTAGTGCTAATATAACTCATCTTGTTGTACTGTTGTTAGCGCTACTATAACTCATCTTGTTGGAGGGTTGTTAGCACTAATATAACTCATCCTGTTGGCAGGTTGTTGGCCCTACTATAACTCATCTTGTTGGAGGGTTGTTGGCCCTGCTATAACTCATCTTGTTGTAGGGTTGTTAGTGCTAATATAACTCATCTTGTTGTAGGGTTGTTAGCGCTACTATAACTCATCTTGTTGGAGGGTTGTTGGCCCTGCTATAACTCATCTTGTTGGAGGGTTGTTGGCCCTGCTATAACTCATCTTGTTGAAGGGTTGTTAGCGCTAATATAACTCATCTTGTTGTAGGGTTGTTAGCGCTAATATAACTCATCTTGTTGTAGGGTTGTTAGCGCTAATATAACTCATCTTGTTGGAGGGTTGTTAGTGCTACTATAACTCATCTTGTTAGAGGGTTGTTAGCGCTACTATAACTCATCTTGTTAGAGGGTTGTTAGCGCTACTATAACTCATCTTGTTGGAGGGTTGTTAGCTCTAGTATAACTCATCTTGTTGTAGGGTTGTTAGCGCTACTATAACTCATCTTGTTGTAGGGTTGTTAGCGCTACTATAACTCATCTTGTTGGAGGGTTGTTAGCGCTACTATAACTCATCTTGTTGGAGGGTTGTTAGCGCTACTATACCTCATCTTGTTGGAGCGTTATTAGCTCTAGTATAACTCATCTTGTTGGAGGGTTGTTAGCTCTGCTATAACTCTTCTTGTTGAAGGCCTGTTAGCGCTACTATAACTCATCTTGTTGGAGGGTTGTTAGCGCTACTATAACTCATCTTGTTGGAGAGTTGTTAGCTCTAGTATAACTCATCTTGTTGGAGGGTTGTTAGCTCTGCTATAACTCTTCTTGTTGGAGGGTTGTTAGCGCTACTATAACTCATCTTGTTGGAGGGTTGTTAGCGCTACTATAACTCATCTTGTTGTAGGGTTGTTAGCGCTACTATAACTCATCTTGTTGAAGGGTTGTTAGCGCTACTATAACTCATCTTGTTGGAGGCTTGTTAGCGCTACTATAACTCATCTTGTTGGAGGGTTGTTAGCGCTACTATAACTCATCTTGTTGGAGGGTTGTTAGCGCTACTATAACTCATCTTGTTGGAGGGTTGTTAGCGCTACTATAACTCATCTTGTTGGAGGGTTGTTAGCGCTACTATAACTCATCTTGTTGTAGGGTTGTTAGCGCTAATATAACTAATCTTGTTGGCAGGTTGTTGGCCCTGCTATAACTCATCTTGTTGGAGGGTTGTTAGCTCTGCTATAACTCATCTTGTTGTAGGGTTGTTAGCGCTACTATAACTCATCTTGTTGAAGGGTTGTTAGCGCTACTCCAACTCATCTTGTTTGAGGGTTGTTAGCGCTACTATAACTCATCTTGTCGGAGGGTTGTTAGCACTACTATAACTCATCTTGTTGGAGGGTTGTTAGCGCTACTATAACTCATCTTGTTGGAGGGTTGTTAGCGCTACTATAACTCATCTTGTTGGAGGGTTGTTAGCGCTACTATAACTCATCTTGTTGTAGGGTTGTTAGCGCTAATATAACTCATCTTGTTGGCAGGTTGTTGGCCCTGCTATAACTCATCTTGTTAGAGGGTTGTTAGCTCTGCTATAACTCATCTTGTTGTAGGGTTGTTAGCGGTAATATAACTCATCTTGTTGTACTGTTGTTAGCGCTACTATAACTCATCTTGTTGGAGGGTTGTTAGCACTAATATAACTCATCTTGTTGGCAGGTTGTTGGCCCTGCTATAACTCATCTTGTTGGAGGGTTGTTGGCCCTGCTATAACTCATCTTGTTGTAGGGTTGTTAGCGCTACTATAACTCATCTTGTTGGAGGGTTGTTGGCCCTCCTATAACTCATCTTGTTGGAGGGTTGTTGGCCCTGCTATAACTCATCTTGTTGGAGGGTTGTTAGCGCTAATATAACTCATCTTGTTGTAGGGTTGTTAGCGCTAATATAACTCATCTTGTTGGAGGGTTGTTAGCCCTGCTATAACTCATCTTGTTGGAGGGTTGTTAGCTCTGCTATAACTCATCTTGTTGGAGGGTTGTTAGCTCTGCTATAACTCATCTTGTTGTAGGGTTGTTAGCTCTGCTATAACTCATCTTGTTGTAGGGTTGTTAGCTCTGCTATAACTCATCTTGTTGTTGGGTTGTTAGCTCTGCTATAACTCATCTTGTTGGAGGGTTGTTAGCCCTGCTATAACTCATCTTGTTGGAGGGTTGTTAGCTCTGCTATAACTCATCTTGTTGGAGGGTTGTTAGCTCTTCTATAACTCATCTTGTTGGAGGGTTGTTAGCTCTGCTATAACTCATCTTGTTGGAGGGTTGTTAGCTCTGCTATAACTCATCTTGTTGTAGGGTTGTTAGCTCTGCTATAACTCATCTTGTTGTTGGGTTGTTAGCTCTGCTATAACTCATCTTGTTGGAGGGTTGTTAGCTCTGCTATAACTCATCTTGTTGGAGGGTTGTTAGCTCTGCTATAACTCATCTTGTTGTGGGGTTGTTAGCTCTACAATAACTCATCTTGTTGGAGGGTTGTTGGCGCTACTATAACTCTTCTTGTTGGAGGGTTGTTAGCTCTGCTATAACTCATCTTGTTGGAGGGTTGTTAGCTCTGCTATAACTCATCTTGTTGGAGGGTAGTTAGCTCTGCTATAACTCTTCTTGTTGGAGGGTTGTTAGCTCTGCTATAACTCATCTTGTTGGAGGGTTGTTAGCGCTACTATAACTCATCTTGTTGTAGGGTTGTTAGCGCTACTATAACTCATCTTGTTGAAGGGTTGTTAGCGCTACTATAACTCATCTTGTTGGAGGGTTGTTAGCGCTACTATAACTCATCTTGTTGGAGGGTTGTTAGCGCTACTATAACTCATCTTGTTGTAGGGTTGTTAGCGCTACTATAACTCATCTTGTTGAAGGGTTGTTAGCGCTACTATAACTCATCTTGTTGGAGGGTTGTTAGCGCTACTATAACTCATCTTGTTGGAGGGTAGTTAGCTCTCGTATAACTCATCTTGTTGTAGGGTTGTTAGTGCTACTGTAACTCATCTTGTTGTAGGGTTGTTAGCGCTACTATAACTCTTCTTGTTGGAGGGTTGTTAGCTCTGCTATAACTCATCTTGTTGGAGGGTAGTTAGCTCTAGTATAACTCATCTTGTTGGAGGGTTGTTAGCGCTAATATAACTCATCTTGTTGGAGGGTTGTTAGCGCTACTATAACTCATCTTGTTGGAGGGTTGTTCACGCTACTTTAACTCTTCTTGTTGGAGGGTTGTTAGCGCTACTATAACTCATCTTGTTGTAGGGTTGTTAGCTCTGCTATAACTCATCTTGTTGGAGGGTAGTTAGCTCTCGTATAACTCATCTTGTTGTAGGGTTGTTAGTGCTACTGTAACTCATCTTGTTGTAGGGTTGTTAGCGCTAATATAACTCATCTTGTTGTAGGGTTGTTAGCGCTAATATAACTCATCTTGTTGGAGGGTTGTTAGCGCTAATATAACTCATCTTGTTGTAGGGTTGTTAGCCCTACTATAACTCATCTTGTTGTAGGGTTGTTAGCGCTAATATAACTCATCCTGTTGGAGGGTTGTTAGCGCTACTATAACTCATCTTGTTGGAGGGTTGTTCGCGCTAATATAACTCATCTTGTTGGAAGGTTGTTAGCGCTAATATAACTCATCTTGTTGGAGGGTTGTTAGCGCTACTATAACTCATCTTGTTGGAGGGTTGTTCGCGCTACTTTAACTCATCTTGTTGTAGGGTTGTTAGCGCTACTATAACTCTACTTGTTGGAGGGTTGTTAGCGCTAATAGAACTCATCTTGTTGTAGGGTTGTTAGCGCTACTATAACTCATCTTGTTGGACGGTTGTTAGCGCTAATATAACTCATCTTGTTGGAGGGTTGTTAGCGCTACTATAACTCATCTTGTTGGATGGTTGTTAGCGCTACTATAACTCATCTTGTTGGAGGGTTGTTAGCGCTACTATAACTCATCTTGTTGGAGGGTTGTTAGCGCTAATATAACTCATCTTGTTGTAGGGTTGTTAGCGCTAATATAACTCATCTTGTTGGCGGGTTGTTGGCCCTGCTCTAACTCCGTTACTGCCCTTTTCCTTCCTCAGGTGAGACACGCTATGAACACAGCAGCTGATGTGTCTTTGTTGATGGAGGAGATCAAACGACTTGGGAAAACAGGTAAATTGTCCGAATAGCGACCTGTGATTTTTATTCTCCCCTCTTTGTGCTTCACCTGTCAAGGCAATAAAAGTCAACTTGCACACAGGAGAAAGCTGAAAAGTTTGAGACCTCACCTGTTTTGTTTTGTTCTGTTCGTTTTAGCTACTCTGTCCAATACCTGTATAATGTTCGTGGAAAGGTTAGCTGTTCAGATGTTGCCAATATGTTCTTTGTCTTGGTGCTCATTTGGCGCGCACTTTGTGCTCACTTAGCGCTCACTCTGTACTCATTTGGTGCTCATTTTGTCCTCATTTGGTGCTCATTTTCTGCTCACTTTGTGCTCACTTAGCGCTCACTTTGTACTCATTTGGTGCTCATTTTGACCTCATTTGGTGCTCATTTTCTGCTCACTTGGCGCTCGATTTGTACTCATTTGGTGCTCATTTTGTGCTCATTTGGTGCTTGTTCACTTAGTGCTCACTTGGCGCTCATTTGGTGATTGTTCACTTGGCGCTCACTTGGTGCTCATTTGGCGCTCACTTCATACTCATTTGGTGCTCACTTGGCGCTCATTTGGTGCTTGTTCACTTGGTGCTCATTTGGCTCTCACTTCGTACTCACTTGGTGCTCACTTGGCGCTCATTTGGTGCTTGTTCACTTGGTGCTCATTTGGCGCTCACTTCGTACTCACTTGGTGCTCACTTGGCGCTCATTTGGTGCTTGTTCATTTGGTGCTCATTTTTTGCTCACTTGGTGCTCACTTGGCGCTCACTTGGTGTTCACTCTGTACTAATTTGGTGTTCACTTGGTGCTCATTTTGTGCTCATTTGGTGCTTGTTCACTTAGTGCTCACTTGGTGCTCATTTGGTGCTTGTTCACTTGGCGCTCACTTGGTGCTCATTTGGCGCTCGCTTCGTACTCATTTGGTGCTCACTTGGCGCTCATTTGGTGCTTGTTCACTTGGTGCTCATTTTCCGCTCACTTGGCGCTCACTTTGTACTAATTTGGTTCTCACTTGGCGTTCATTTGGTGCTCACTTGGCGCTCACTTGGTGTTCACTTTGTACTAATTTGGTGCTCACTTGGCGCTCATTTGGTGCTTGTTCACTTGGTGCTCATTTTCCGCTCACTTGGCGCTCACTTTGTACTAATTTGGTGCTCACTTGGCGCTCATTTGGTGCTTGTTCACTTGGTGCTCATTTTCCAAACTTGGTGCTCACTTGGCGCTCACTTGGCGCTGACTTTGTACTCATTTGGTGCTCACTTGGCGCTGACTTTGTACTCATTTGGTGCTCATTTGGTGCTTGTTCCCTTCGTGCTCACTTGGCGCTCACTTTGTACTAATTTGTGCTCACTTGGCGCTCATTTGGTGCTTGTTCACTTGGTGCTCATTTTCCGCTCACTTGGCGCTCACTTGGTGCTCATTTGGCGCTCGCTTCGTACTCATTTGGTGCTCACTTGGCGCTCATTTGGTGCTTGTTCACTTGGTGCTCATTTTCCGCTCACTTGGCGCTCACTTTGTACTAATTTGGTGCTCACTTGGCACTCATTTGGTGCTCACTTGGTGTTCATTTTGTACTACTTTGGTGCTCACTTGGCGCTCATTTGGTGCTTGTTCACTTGGTGCTCATTTTCCGCTCACTTGGCGCTCACTTTGTACTAATTTTGTGCTCACTTGGCGCTCATTTGGTGCTTGTTCACTTGGTGCTCATTTTCCAAACTTTGTACTCATTTGGTGCTCACTTGGCGCTCATTTGGTGCTTGTTCACTTGGTGCTCATTTTCCAAACTTTGTACTCATTTGGTGCTCACTTGGCGCTCACTTGGCGCTGACTTTGTACTCATTTGGTGCTCATTTTGCGCTCATTTGGTGCTTGTTCCCTTCGTGCTCACTTGTCGCTCACTGCCAGTTGCATCCATCATTGACCTGCTGGACGCTGGATTGTTTTGTATGAAGTTTCAACCATTTATATGTTGATGTTATACTTGGGATACTTGATACTTGCTTCCTCTTCTCTCATGTTGCAGAGCCCGACGGTCGTTTCTGCGTGACCTTTGGCACCCTGTTTGCTGATGAAAGATGTGTTCAGATGTTTGAGGCCCTGGTAGGGACGTTACGTGCTGCCAAGAAACAACATTTGATCGATTTTCCCCACGAAATGCTCTTCCAGGGGGTCCACGATGACGTGCTCATCGAGCGGCTCCAATCTTGATGGAGCTCAGTGCCTCTCACATCGCATCGTTTCGTCTTCACTCTGCTGTGTCCATTTTCCTTTATTGCTTTCATTACTGCGTTGAGTTTCATAGTTCGTTTTTCAAATGTTTTCTTGTTTTTGTTAATCATTTCCATTGCAAGATGTGCACTTGAATGATATTGTTCACCAACACGTACATTTTTTTTTTTTTGTATACAAGATCGAGGTTCGTGAAAGAGCTAACATTAATCACACGAAAAGTAAACCGACACATAAAACACAAAATAAGGCGAGCGGAACACAAGATGGGAAGAGAGGGGGAAGGACACAAACACAACATTTGAGAGCAAGGACACCGAGAGAAATGTGGGAGGGGGAGGGCTTGGGGGGAGGTGGGAGAGGTATAAAACATATCAACACTGCAAGGACTTCCAGGAAAGAATTTGGAATTTCAAAAAAATCGTGTATCTGGGGTGAATTAGCGGGGGGTAGAAAAGATCAAGGTTTGGATTGGGGAAGATAAGAGATGGTGGTGAACAGCTGTTTTAAAGACCTGGAGGGTGGAGTGGGATTGAAGAGAGTGAGGGAGTTTGTTCCAGAGGCGGGAGAAAAGAGGAATGAAGTGGTGAAGGTGAGCAGAGAGTCTTGATTTTGGCAGTTTAACCATAAGAGGGTTGCAGGCAGATCTTGTGCGACCTGTAGGAATATTTGGGGGACAGAGCGCAGAGAGAGCTGGAGGAGCAAGGCCGGAGAGGAGTCGGTAGAAAACAGAAAGACCACCAACCTGCCTGCGGTGAGTGAGTGAAAGGCCCTCGGAGTTAGCTTCATCGCGGGATGATTCTGAAACAATTCCTTGTTCAACAATTCGAACACAAATCGGAACATTTTCACGAACTCCTAAATGCTACCACAAGTTCATTCAACTCACTAGGTTCACAAATCGGAACGTTTTTCACTAACTCATGAATGCTAACACAAATCCATTCAACATGTCGAATGGTGTTTACTTTTGTGCCTCACTGGAGACTTTTTTTTACACGAACGTAGGTTTTGGTTTGAGTTCCCTAATGACAGAAATGACATGTAAACTTTTAAAAAATGTTGTTGTACTTTGACGTAATTTCACGTCGGACACACAAATCTTTCATTGCGGTACCTCCGCCACGGCGCCACCAAAGGTGGACGGAGGTTATGTTTTCACCCCTGTCTGTCTGTTTGTGAACAAGATATCTCAAAAACGTATGGATGGATTTGGGCGAAACTTGGTGGACAGGTGGTGTGTGTGACAAGGAAGAATCGATTCAATTTTGGTGAAGATCCAGATCCGGATCCAGCTACGAGAATTTTTAAAAAGTGATTCTTCACCATTGGTACATTGAGCCAAAAACGAAACATAGCAGGATATCTCAAAAACTTGCGGACGGATGATTGTGATTAAATGTGATTCTGTATTGTGATTTTCTCATCTACTCTGGGATACAAAACGTAAACTGTTCACCTGGTGGAGGTATGCTCTACATTGAGTGCTGTTGTAGTTGTTAACTGCTCCAGTTTGCATATTTTTGTAAAACTTCAGGTGATTTCATACAATTGATCCTCGGATGTTTTAAGTGCCATGTATATGTATTCTAAATAAAAACCAAGTTGCTGCAACAATGTTAGGGTTGTCAATATCTACTGTAAATGGACGAGGTGTGTGTGTGTGTGTGTGTGTCTGTGTGTGTGTGTGTGTGTGGTGTGTTTGCACCATACTTTTTGTGTCTGTTAATGACGTAGATCTATTAATTAATTACGTACTATTGAAATGTACCTTTTAACTCTTTAGACTGCTGAGACCCTTCAACCTATGAAGACCCTTTAAGATCCTTAAGACCCCAAAAGAACCAGAGGGCCTAAAAGACACAGATAACACAAAAGACCCAGAAGACACAAAATACACCGAGGACCCAAAACACCCTTGAGTATGGCAGAGATGTATGCAACAAGGGGGCGAAGACCAATGAACATTTGGGACAATGGATCAACGGGGCACCACTGGTGACCTAAAAGGCAAAACTGCCGTCAAAATGACGTTACAAGGAACGAGTATTGACCCCGCGCTTCGCTCACGGAAGTTAATAATAATAATAATAATAATACATTTATTTTATATAGCGCTTTTCAAGAAGCCCAAAGACGCTTTGACAGAGTACAAAAAGCAAGTGCAAAAAGACAAAAATAAATAGGTAAATAATCAAAGCAAAAGGAAGGAGAAGAGATAGTCAGGGGTTAAATGCTGTGAGTTAAATGTTGAACGCAGTGTTGAACAGGTGGGTCTTGAGTAATGTTTGAATGTGGTGAGTGAGGAGGAGTCTCTGATGGTGTGAGGTAGTGTGTTCCAGAGGGTGGGAGCAGCGATGGGGAAGGCCCTGTTTGCCCCAGGATCTGAATTTGGTCTGGATGGGGGGGGGGGGGGGGCTCAGGAGGTTGGTACCAGCAGAGCGGAGGTTGCGGGTGGGAGTGTGTCTGGAGAGGAGGTCAGCCAGGTAGGATGGGGCCAGGTTATGGAGGGCTTTGAAGGTCAAAAGGAGGATTTTGTACTGGATTCTCTGGGGGATGGGGAGCCAGTGAAGCTTATAAAGGACGGGGGTGATGTGGTCACGGGTCCGGGAATGGGTGAGTAGACTGGCAGCGGAGTTCTGAATGTATTGGAGTTTATTGGTGATTGTTGAGGGTGAACCATAGAGGAGGCTGTTGCAGTAGTCCAGACGGGAGGTGATGAAGGCGTGGATGAGGGTTTCTGCAGCCGTGGAGGAGAGGGGTGGACGGCGACGGGCGATGTTTTTCAGGTGAAAGAAGGCTGTCTTTGTGATTTGTTTAGTGTATTTGTCGAAGGAGAGGGTTTGATCAAAGATGATGCCAAGATTCCGGATGTGAGGGGAGGTGGATACTGGGAAACCATCGATGTTGAGGGCAAAGTTATGGGTGGATTTGGAGAGCGTTTTTGGGCCAATGATGATTATTTTAAAGCGCGGCGTTACACGCGCTGCTTGTGAGCAAGGAGGAAGCGGACAAGCGGTAACATATAAACGTCTTTATTGTAAGAGCACACTGTAACACTGAACTGCTCCGGGCTGGTCGCCCGGTGTATATCATGAGGCCACGCCTACCCCTCGGGCGTGGCCACCGCCCACTTGGTGCGTGGAATGATGTCACCACGCCAGTGGGCTTTTGTGTCCGCCACACGCGCCCCCCCAGAATTCCCGCGCACCTGGAGGGCCAGTTTGCGGGGCAGACGAATGACCCGGCCGAAGCGCCCCCTGGCGATCGGCGGCGTCCGGGGTGCAGAGATACCAGGTGGGATGCCCCTGGCTGCCCCTGGGATGGGTGCAGGACCGGGGGGCGCCGTGGCGGCGGGGCTGGGCGGTGCCGGGGGTCCGCCCGCAGGAGGGCGGCCCCGACGTGGGGGTCGGGCCACTGGCGGTGGATGGTCCACATCGAGGTGGGCCGGCTTGAGGCGGTCTACCGAAACGCGGTCAGGAGTACCGCCGATGTCCAGGGTGAAGTGCTTCGCCCCGGTCTCCAGCACGCGGAAAGGCCCGTCGTACGGGGGCCGCAGTGGTGTCCGATGGGCATCGTGGCGGACGAAGACGTACTCCGCCGTGCGAAGCTCCGGGGCGACGTGCGTCGGTGGGTGCCCGTGGCATGCCGTTGGCACCGGGGCGAACCTCTGGGCGGTCTCTTGCAGAGCGGAGCGCTGCTGTGCCGCGGACCATGGTGCCGTGGAGTCGGGGAGGAACTCGCCCGGCACCCGCAGCGGTTGCCCGAAGACCAACTCCGCCGCGGATGCGCGCAGGTCCTCCTTGGGCGCCGTCCGGAGGCCCAGCAGGACCCAGGGGAGCCTGTCGACCCAGCCGCCGTCGCGGAGGGTGGCCCGGAGCGCGGCCTTCAATGAGCGGTGAAATCGCTCACACAGGCCGTTAGCCTGGGGGTGGTAGGCCGTGGTTCGGTGCAGCCGGACCCCGAGCCCCTGCGCAACCGCCCCCCAGAGCTCCGAGGTGAACTGGGGGCCGCGGTCGGATGAGATGTCTGAGGGGGCGCCGAACCGGGCGACCCAGGTGGCGATGAAAGCCTGCGCGACATCGGCCGCCGTTGTCGACGCCAAGGGCATGGCCTCCGGCCACCGGGTGGTGCGGTCCACCATGGTGAGGACGTGGGTGAAACCCCGCGAGGGGGGCAGAGGTCCCACCAGGTCCACGTGGACGTGGTCAAACCGGCGTTCCGGCACCGTGAACGGGGCCAACGGGGCCTGGATGTGCCGGTGCACCTTGGCGCGCTGGCACGCGAGGCATGTCCTGGCCCAGCCGCGGACGGCCTTCCGGAGGCCATGCCAGACGAACTTGTCGGCGATCAGCCTTTGGGAGGCCCTCGCGCCCGGGTGGGACAGGCCGTGGATGGCGTCAAACACCTGGCGCTGCCAGCCTGCGGGCACAATGGGGCGAGGACGCCCGAGGGAGACGTCGCACAAGAGGGCCGCGCCCGCGCCGTCGAACGGCACCTCGGTGACGCGGAGGCCCGTGACGGCGGTCCGCAAGGCCTGGACGTCGGGGTCAGCGGCCTGGTCCGCTGCCATCCGGGCATAGTCGATGCCGAGGTGGACTGCGTGGGCGACGGCCCGGGAAAGGCAATCCGCCACCGGGTTGTCCTTCCCCGCGACGTGCTGGATGTCCGTCGTGTACTCGGACACTGCCGAGAGGTGACGCTGCTGCCGGGCCGACCACGGCTCGGTGACCTTGCCCATCGCGAAGATCAGCGGCTTGTGGTCGACGAAGGCAGTGAACGCCCGGCCCTCGAGCAGATGGCGGAAGTGCCTGACCGCCAAGTGAAGTCCGAGCAACTCGCGGTCGAAGGTACTGTAACGGCGTTCGGGCGGGCGAAGCTGCCGGCTAAAGAACGCCAGCGGTTGCCAAGCTCCACGCACCCATTGCTCGTGCACCGCGCCCACCGCGTAGTCCGAGGCATCGGTGGTGAGGGCGATCGGTGCATCGGGCGCCGGGTGCGCGAGCATGGTGGCGTTAGCCAAGGCGAGCTTCGCGCCCGTGAACGCCGTGTCCATCTGCTCGGTCCAGGTAACGTCGCCTTTGCCCGGCTTACCTCGGAGAGCTTCGTGCAGGGGGCGCAGGAGCTGGGCGATACGGGGCAGGAACCGATGGTAAAAGTTCACCATGCCCAGGAACTCCTGCAGCCCTCTGATCGTGCGGGGGCGCGGAAACCCCTTCACCGCCTCCACCTTGGCCGGCAGGGGGACGGCTCCGTGCCTGGTGACACGGTGCCCCAGAAAATCGATTGTGGCGGCGCCGAACCGGCACTTTGCGGGGTTCACAATCAGGCCATGCTGGCCCAGGCGTTCGAAGAGCGTGCGGAGGTGGCGTAGGTGCTCTTCGCGGGACGCGCTGGCGACGAGGATATCGTCCAGGTAGACGTAGACAAAATCCAAGTCGCGCAGGACGCTGTCCATCAGTCGCTGGAACGCCTGAGCCGCATTCTTCAGACCGAAGGGCATGCGCAGGAACTCGAAGAGTCCGAATGGCGTGATGACCACCGTCTTCGGGACGTCCTCCGGCCTGACGGGGACCTGATGGTAGCCGCGTATGAGGTCCACCTTCGAGAAGAAGGACCTGCCCGCCAAACGGGCGGAAAAGTCCTGAATGTGGGGGACGGGGTAGCGGTCGGGAGTCGTGGCGTCATTGAGACGGCGATAGTCCCCGCACGGTCGCCATCCCCCGCCGGGCTTCGGCACGATGTGCAGCGGCGACGCCCAAGTGCTCTCTGAGCGCCGAACGATGCCGAGTCGCTCCAGGGTAGCGAACACCGCTTTTGCCACCGCCAGCTTCGTCGGCTCGAGGCGGCGTGCCCGGGCGTAGACCGGTGGCCCGACGGTGGGGATGTGATGGGCCACCCCGTGCTTGACGGCCCCCGCCGAGAAGGTGGGCCGCGTGAGGGCCGGGAAGCCGGCGAGGAGGCGGGTGAATGCGTCCGCTGCCGGAAGCGTACAGACCAACGTGGCCGGAACCGAATCGTTCGGCAAGCCGCTTGGCAAGCCGCTCGTTGAGCTGGGCAACGCACATGCGAGCGAGCTGAACGTCTCAGCCTGGACAAGCCGTCTGCGCTTGACGTCGACCAGGAGCCCATTAGCGCACAGGAAGTCCGCGCCAAGCAGTGCCATGGGCACGTCGGCGGTGACGAACGTCCATCGGAAAACCTGCCCTCCAAACCGCAGAGAGAGGCAGCGTTTTCCGTACGTACGGATGGGCGTCCCGTTCGCGGCAAGCAGCGCGGGGCCCCCACCCGCGGCGTGCTTGTCTGACGTGCCGGCGGGAATGACACTCACCTGTGCTCCCGTGTCGCACAGGTAACGGCGCCCGGAGAAGGTGTCCGTTATGAACAGCAGGCTGCTCGAACGGCCGGCGCTCATCGCCACAATTGAGCGCCGGCCCGGGCGTTTCCCGACCCGTTGAAGGAGCACGGCGGATGACACCGCCGAGCTTCGTGGCCGAACTTGGCGTGGAACCAGCACCAGGTGGTGGAGCTGGAGGAGCGCGGCTGGCTCCGCCAGGCCGGTGGAGTCGACGGGTTTCCCCGCGGTGGCGGTTTTCGCCGCGGCGGTGGGCGGGGCGTGGCGGCGTTCACGAGGTGCATATCAGCATGCTGCTGAACATCAGCGTGCTGCTGAACATCAGCGCGCTGCTGAACATCAGCGTCGAATGCCGTGACGGCCACGCCGACGCTCGCCCGCGTGTCCGAAACGGCGAAGTACTTGACCGCCTCGGCCGCCAATGCTCGGGGTTCTGTTAGCCCGGTCCCGGCCAACGCGAGGCGAACCTGCGCTGGAAGTTGGCGACGGAAAAGCGCCCGGAATAGCGAACCGGGGGCTTCGTCGCCCAACAGTGACAGCATATGGTCCATTCGGACCGACGGGCGCGTCTCACCGAGCTCGGGGAGATCCAGGAGGCGGTCGGCCCGTGTGTCGTCCGTGAGGCTGAACGTGGCTAGGAGTAGCCGCTTGAGTGCCTCGTACTTGTGGCCTTTCGGTGGGTGGCGAAGGACGGACACAACTCGAGCGGCCGTGCCGGGCCCGAGGGAGGCGACGACGTGGCAATAGCGCGTGTCATCGCCGGTGAGGTGCCGAAGCTGAAATTGGGCTTCGGCCTGGACGAACCAGACTTCGGCCTGAGCCTCCCAAAATTCCGGAAGTTTGACGAAGTCGGCCATGGCGATGGCGTCGCGTGTGGAAGGATCGCTCCGGCAGATCCAACGTCGAGGGTCACCAGTAAAGCGCGGCGTTACGCGCGCTGCTTGTGAGCAAGGAGGAAGCGGACAAGCGGTAACATATAAACGTCTTTATTGTAAGACTACACTGTAACACTGAACTCCTCCGGGCTGGTCGCCCGGTGTATATCATGAGGCCACGCCTACCCCTCGGGCGTGGCCACCGCCCACTTGGTGCGTGGAATGATGTCACCACGCCAGTGGGCTTTTGTGTCCGCCACAATTTCAGATTTATCACAGTTAAGTTTGAGGAAGTTGATTTGAAGCCAGGATTTTATTTCAGTGATGCAGTTTGTCAGGATAGAGTGGGTGGCGGTGGAGATGGACTTGGTGGAGATGAAAAGCTGGATGTCATCGGCGAAGCAGTGGAATTGGAGACCATGACGGTGGATTAAATGACCAAGGGGGGACAGGTACAGGATGAAGAGGAGGGGGCCAATAACTGAACCTTGGGGGACACCTTGGGGGAGGGGAGCAGTGGGGGATTTGCAGTTATTGATGGAGATGAACTGGCGTCTGTCAGAGAGGTAAGATTTGATCCAAGAGAGGGCAGTGCCGGTAATGTTAAAGGTGGTTTCAAGTCAGGTGAGGAGGATGGTGTGATTGATGGTGTCAAAGGCGGCGCTGAGGTCGAGGAGGATGAGAATGTTGAGGTTGCCGGCGTCAGAGGAGAGGAGAAGGTCGTTGGTGATTTTGAGGCGAGCAGTTTCAGTACTGTGGTTGGAGCGGAATCCGGATTAGAATGTTTCATACAGGTCATTGGCAGAGAGGTGATGTTTGAGTTGAGTGGCTACAGCGCGTTCCAAAACTTTTGACAGAAAGGGTAGGTTGGAGATGGGTCTGAAGTTGTTTAGGGTGTCAGGGTTGAGTCCAGGTTTTTTCAGAATGGGGGTAACAGCAGCAATTTTGAGGGACGGTGGGACGATGCCTGTAGACAGGGAGGAGTTTATTGTTGCAGTGATAAGAGGAGAGAGAGCAGGAAGGGAGGCCTTGACAAAGCTGGAGGGGATGGGGTCCAGAGTGCAGGTGGCAGTTTTCATTCCTATGAGGAGTTCAGAGAGGTCAGTAGGGGAGACTGGGGAGAACTGAGACAGGGGTTGGCAGGATAAGGGGGGGGGGGGCAGGTGGTTTGAGGGGGAGCAGGTGCGGTGGTGGTTAAGCTGTTGTAGATGTTGTCAATTTTGCTTTGGAAGAATGAAAGGAAGGAGATGCAGTTGTCTACTGTGAATGACTGGGTGGTGGTGTCCAGGGGGCTGAGGAGTTTGTTTATTGTAGAGAAGAGTGCTTTTGGGTTTCCGGAGCCAGAGTGGATAATTTGAGAGTAGTAGGCGGAGCGGGCGCGGGAGAGGGCATCTTTGTAGTGTTGTAGGTGGTCCTTGTAGGCTTGGGAGTGAATTGTGAGACCTATTCTATTGCAGAGTCTTTCAAGTTGGCGAGCACGAGTTTTCATCCGACGGAGTTCAGGGGTAAACCAGGGAGCAGAATGGGTGAAAGAAACTGTTTTGGTTTTTATAGGTGCAAGCTGGTCGAGGCAGAAGGAGAGAGTGTGGTTGTAGTAGTCAGTGAGGTCAGAAGGGGTGTGGAGGTCAACGAAGGGAGAAGTGGACATTTTTTCAGAGAGGGTGGATGAGAATGAGGTTGGTGAAAGAGCGTTTAGCTTACGGAAGTTGATAATGCGAAAATGCCTTGGTGCTGGGGTGGGGATGTTGATGGTCATAGTGATGGCTAAGTGGTCAGAGAGGGTGAGGTCGGAGCTAGAGAGATGGTGCAAAATTAGTCCAGTAGAGCAGACAAGGTCGAGAATGTGACCACGGTTATGGGTAGGAAAGTTGACATGTTGAGTGAGGTTAAAGCAGGTGAGTAAATCAGTGAAGTCAGTGGTTATTGTGGAGTCAGTGGAGTCCATGTGGATATTGAAATCAAACAGTTGAACAACATAACTTCTATATATTGCTGCACACCAATACAGTTTATTAACAGTCAATTGTGGTGCTATGCACACACAACTCGTTTGTCAAGAAGGTAGGCCCCCACACGTTGAACAAAACCAACACTTTATTCAATGCTCGCACGTAAGCACTGGGCGGGCTCGACTTTCGAGCCCGCGGATATGTCCCGAGGCCACGCCTTGCCCTCGGGCGTGGCCAGTCAGCCGAAAGGCGGGGCATGTATTACAGTTCAACCCTGAGCCTCATGACTCCTTTGCTCCGGGCGTGGCCCGAGCCTTGCTTCCACGTCCAGTCGCTCGCGTCACCCACTGGTGCGCGGAATTATGATCCGCTGGCATTGTGTCCGCCACACGTGCCCCCCCAGAATTCCCGTGCACCTGAAGGGTGAGCTTGCGGGGAGGTCAGATGACCCGGCCGAAACGCCCTCTGGCGATGCGTGCAGGGCTGGGGGGTGGTGGGACGGCGGGGGTGGGAGGTGCCGGGGGTCTGGCCGCCGGGGGGCGTCCTCGACGCGGAGGCAGAGCTGCTGGCGGGGGGTGGTCCAGGTCGAGGTGGGCCGGCATGAGGCGGTCTACGGAGATGCGATCTGGAGTACCGCCGATGTCCATGGTGAAGTGCTTGTCCCCGGTCTCCAGCACGCGGAAGGGCCCTTCGTACGGGGGCCGCAGCAGTGCCCGGTGGGCGTCGTGCCGGACAAAAACGTATTCTGCCGTGCGAAGCTCCGGGGCGATGTGTGAGGATGGGCAACCGTGGTGTGCCGTCGGCACCGGGGCGAACCTCCTGGCGGTCTCCTGAAGGGTGGAGCGCTGTTACGTCGCGGACCAAGGTGCCGTGGAGTCGGGGATGAATTCGCCCGGTACCCGCAGCGGTTGTCCGAAGACCAGCTCCGCCGAGGACGCGCGCAGGTCGTCCTTGGGCGCCGTCCTGAGGCCCAGCAGGACCCAGGGGAGCCTGTCGGCCCAGCTGCCGTCGCGGAGGCTGGCCCGGAGCGCGGCCTTCATCGAGCGATGGAAGCGCTCGCACAGGCCGTTGGCCTGGGGGTGGTAGGCCATGGTGCGGTGCAGCTTGACGCCGAGCCCTTGCGCCACCATTCCCCAGAGCTCCGAGGTGAACTGGGGGCCGCAGTCGGACGAGATGTCCGAGGGGGCGCCGAACCGGGCAACCCAAGTGGCGATGGAAGCTTGCGCGACGTCAGCCGCAGCTGTCACCGCCAATGGCACGGCCTCCGGCCACCGGGTGGTGCGGTCCACCATGGTGAGGAGGAGGGTGAAACCCCGCGAGGGGGGCAGAGGTCCCACCAAGTCGACGTGTACATGGTCGAACCGACGTTCGGGCACCGTAAACGGGGCCAACGGGGCCTGGTTGTGGCGGTGGACCTTCGCGTCCTGGCACGCGAGGCATGTTCTGGCCCAGTCGCGGACGTTCTTCCAGAGGCCATGCCAGACAATCTTTGCCGCAACAAGCTTCTGGGAGCCTTCATGCCCGGGTGGGACAGGTCGTGGATGGCATCAAAAACTGGGCGCTGCCAGCCAGCGGGCACGATGGGGCGAGGCCGGCCAAGGGAGACGTCGCACAAGAGGGCAGTGCCTGCGATGTCGAATGGTACCTCGGTTACGCGGAGGCCCGTGACGGCGGTCCGAAAGGCCTGGACGTCGGGGTCGGCGGTCTGGTCCACCGCCATCCGGGCATAGTCGATCCCGAGGTGGACCACGTGTGCGACGGACCGGGAAAGGCATTCCGCCACCGGGTTGTCCTTACCCGCGACGTGTCCGATGTCTGTCGTGTATTCGGACACGGCAGAGAGGTGACGCTGCTGCCGGGCTGACCACGGCTCAGCGACCTTGGCCATCGCAAAAACAAGGGGCTTGTGATCGACGAAGGCCATGAACGGACGGCCCTCGAGAAGATGGCGGAAGTGTCGGACCGCCAGGTGGAGCCCGAGAAGCTCGTGGTCGAAGGTGCTGTACCGGCGTTCGTGCGGGCGGAGCTGCCGGCTAAAAAACGCCAGCGGCTGCCAAGCACCATTCACCCACTGTTCGTGCACCGCGCCCACCGTGTAGTCCGACGCGTCGGTGGTGAGGGCGATTGGTGCATCGGGCTCCGGGTTTGCCAGCATGGTGGCGTTGGTCAAGGCCAGCTTCACGCCTGCAAACGCCGCGTCCATCTGCTCCGTCCAGGCGATATCACCTTTGCCCGGCTTCCCCCGGAGGGCCTCGTACAGGGGGCGCAGGAGCTGGGTGACGCGGGGCACGAAGCGGTGATAAAAATTCACCATGCCCAGGAATTCCTGGAGCCCCTTGATCGTGCGGGGGCGCGGGAAACTCCTGACCGCCTCCACCTTGGCCGGTAAAGGGATGGCCCCGTGCCTGGTGATGCGGTGTCCCAGGAAGTCGATGGCGGTGACGCCGAACCGGCACTTCGCGGGGTTGATTATCAGGCCATGCTGGCCCAGGCGTTCGAAGAGCGTGCGGAGATGGAGCAGGTGCTCCTCCCGGGACGCGCTCATGACTAGGATGTCGTCGAGATAGACGTAGACGAAGGACAAGTCATGCAAGACGTTGTCCATGAGCCGCTGGAAAGCCTGGGCCGCATTTTTCAACCCAAAAGGCATCCGCAAGAACTCGAAGAGGCCGAAAGGTGTTATAACGGCCGTCTTCGGTATGTCTTCCGGTTTTAGGGGACCTGGTGGTAGCCCCGGATGAGGTCCACCTTGGAAAAAATGGTCGTTTTCGCCAACAGGGCAGAAAAGTCCTAAATGTGCGGGACCGGGTAGCGGTCGGGGGTGGTGGCGTCGTTGAGCCGGCGGTAGTCACCGCACGGCCGCCATCCGCCGCCGGGCTTGGGCACAATGTGCACAGGTGAGGCCCATGCGCTGTTGGAGCGCCGGACAAAGCCCAGCCACTCTAGCATTGGTGAAATCCGCTTTCGCAACGGCGAGCTTCGTTGGGTCGAGGCGGCGTGCTCGGGCATAGACCGGTGGTCCGACGGTGGGAATATGGTGTTCCACCCCGTGTTTGACGGCCACTGCTGAAAAGTTGGGCTGCGTGAGTGCCGGGAAACTGGCGAGTAGGCGGCTAAACTCGTCCGCTGCCGGAAGCGTACAGACCAACCTCGCCGGGACGGAACCGCTCAGCAAGCCGCTTGGTAAGCCGCTCGGTGAGCCGCTCAGCGAGTAAGCGAGCGAGCTGAAGGTTTCGGCTTGGACGAGGTGTCTGCGCTTAACGTCCACCAACAGCCCATGCGCACAAAGGAAATCTGCACCGAGCAGGGCCATTGGCACGCTGGCGGTGACGAAAGACCATTGGAAGCGCTGTCCCCCAAATTGCAGCGAGAGACAACGCTTCCCGAATGTGCGGATGGGAGTTCCGTTGGCGGCGAGCAAGGCGGGGCCCCGGCCCGCGGCTTGCTTGTCGGACGCAGAGGCAGGGAGGACGCTTACCTGCGCTCCAGTGTCGCACAGAAATCGACGACCAGACGAGGTGTCTGTGATGAAAAGGAGGCTGCCGGAATGGCCGACGCTCATGGCCGCAAGTGAGCGCTGGCCCGCTCGTTTCCCGACCCGTCGAAAGAGCACGGCGGGCGGCACGCCCTGGCCTTGCGGCCGAACCTGGCATGATAATAGCACAAGGTTTGCCCCGGTGGTGGCTGCCGCGTCGGTCGTGACGGCGGTGGAGGATGGGGTGTAGCAGCGGCCACGAGGGGATCAGGGGGCGCTGAATCCTCCACACCGGGATCCAATACGGCAGCGCTATACGTCAGCCGCATGTCGCAGGCCGCGAAAAATTTGTCCGCCTCTCTGGCCAGGGCGCGGGGTTCCGTTATGGCTGAACCAGCCAGTGCGAGCCGCACCTGCGCAGGTAGCTGGCGGAGGAAAAGCACTCAGTAAAGGAAATCCGGGCGGTTGTCTCCAAGAAGGGACAACATATCGTCCATCCGAATGGACGGTCGTGTGTCGCCGAGGGCGGGAAGGTCAAGGAGGCGGTCGGCACGGTCGGCCTCTGTGAGCCCGAACGTGGTGAGGAGAAGTCGTTTGAGCAACGCGTACTTGTGGGCGCCCGGTTGGTGCCGAAGGAAGGACACGACTCGGGCGGCATTGCCGGGCCCGAGTGCGGCGACCACGTGAAAGTACATGGTGTCGTCCGCTGTGATGCCCCGGAGCTGGAATTGGGCCTCGGCCTGCACAAACCAAACGTTGGCCTATGCTTCCCAGAACTCCGGGAGTTTGATGGCGACAGCGTTGGTAGCCATGGCGCGTTCGGGGGTCAGCTACGGCTGAACCAGTCAGGGTCACCAGTGTGGTGCTATGCACTCACAACTCGTTTGTCAAGAAGGTAGGCCACCACGCATTGAACAAAACCAGACACTTTATTCAATGCTCGCACGTAAGCACTGGGCGGGCTCGACTTTCGAGCCCGCGTATATGTCCCGAGGCCACGCCTTGCCCTCGGGCGTGGCCGGTCAGCCGAAAGGCCGGGCATGTATTACAGTTCAACCCTGAGCCTCATGACTCCTTTGCTCCGGGCGTGGCCAGAGCCTTGCTTCCACGTCCGGACGCTCGCGTCACCCACTGGTGCGCGGAATTATGACCCGCTGGCATTGTGTCCGCCACACAATATTACATGTTATTGCACACTAATACAGTTTATTAACAATCAATTTTAGGCCTACATGTTACTGTACACCAATACAGTTCATAAACAATCAATATTACATGTTACTGTACACAAATACAGTTCATTAACAATCAATATTACATGTTACTTGTCATGTATGAATCTGCAAATATTCACCGTTGTATCCCTACACCGGGACCGCATTGTATCCCTACGCCCCAACTCGGATGGCGCTGCAGTTAATCGGGCCTGTATCGGCAGAGTCAATAAACGTGTGCTACAATCTATGGTAGTTTGTCGACATACCTTACATTGCTGAACACCAATACAGTTCATTAACAATCAATATTACATGTTACTGTACACCAATACAGTTCATTAACAATCAATATTACATATTACTGCATACCAATACAGTTCATTAACAATCAACATTACATGTTACTGTACACCAATACAGTTTATTAACAATCAATATTAGCCTTCATGTTACTGTACACTAATACAGTTCATTAACAATCAATATTACATATTACTGTATACTGTGGCGGACACGATGGCTCGCTGGTGCGAAGACATCATTCCGCGCACCAAGAGGGTGTCGGCCACACCCGAGGGGTAGGCGTGGCCTCGGGATATACACGGGGCTCACAGCCCCGAGCACGGCAGTGCTATAGTTTGATCCTTGGAATAAAGACGCTTTTGATTACGTACGTTGTTGCTTCCTTTATTGGCAAGACAAGTCGTGCGCATAGCACCGCACTACATTGGTGACCTCCGACTAGTTCGGCCGACGCTGACCTACAGAATGCGCCATGACAAGCAGCAACGCGGTAGCGGTGAAACTCCCTGAGTTTTGGGAAGCTCAGGCGGAGATATGGTTCATGCAGGCCGAAGCCCAGTTTCAGCTTCGTGGCATAACGGCGGACGAGACGCGCTATTTCCACGTCATTGCCGCCCTCGGGCCCGGCACAGCCCCCCGAGTCGTGTCCGTCCTGCGGAACCCACCGGCCGACCACAGGCACGAGGCGCTCAAGCGTCGCCTCATCGCCACGTTCGGCCTCACAGAGGACGAATGGGCCGACCGTCTCCTGGACCTTCCCGACCTCGGCGACACGCGACCACCGGTCCGAATGGACCACATGCTGTCGCTACTGGGGGACAAAGCACCGGATTTTTTATTCCGGGTGCTCTTTTTACGCCAGCTACCGGCCCAGGTATGCCTCACGTTGGCCGGTTCCAAGATAAAGGAACTCCGCGCGCTGGCCGTCGAGGCCGACAAGTTTTTCGCGGCGTGTGACACGCGGGCGAGCTTCGGTGCGGCCGTCGCGGATCCCGGGGCTGACGCTGATGCTGATGCACCACACCTCGGGGTTCCCGAGGCTGATGCACACCGCGTGGCCACCGCCACGCCCCACTCACCGCCACCGCGAAAACCGCGGCCCCCGCCTTCGCCGCAAACCTGGTGCCATTTCCACGCCAGGTTTGGCCACAAGGCGAGGAACTGTCGCCCGTCGTGCTCGTTCGGCAAGTCGGGAAACTGCCAAGCCGGCGCTCGGTAGCGGCCCTGAGCGTCGGCCATTCCAGCAGCCTTCTTTTTATAACGGACACCTTGTCCGGGCGCCGCTTCCTATGCGACACAGGTGCACAGGTGAGCGTTATCCCTGCCTCTACGTCCGACAAGCGAACCGCGGGCCGGGGCCCCGCGTTGCTTGCAGCCAACGGAACACCCATACGCACGTTCGGGAAGCGCTGCCTCTCCCTGCGGTTCGGAGGGCAATGCTTCAAGTGGTCGTTCGTAACCGCCGGAGTGCCCATGGCATTGCTCGGTGTGGACCTCCTCTGTGCAAACGGGTTGTTGGTAGACGTGAAGAACAGACGCCTCATCCAGGCCGAAATGTTCAGCTCGCTTGCTTGCACGCTGAGCAGCTCGTTGAGCGGCTCACTGAGCGGCTCACCGAGCGGCTCGCCAAGCGGCTTGCTGAGTGGTTCGGTCCCGGCAAGGTTGGTTTGTACGCTTCCGGCAGCGGACGAGTTCACCCGCCTCCTCGCCAGTTTCCCGGCCCTCACGTGGCCCACCTTCTCGGCGGTGGCTGTAAAGCACGGTGTGGAACATCACATACCCACCGTCGGGCCACCGGTCTACGCCCGGGCCCGCCGCCTCGAACCGACGTAGCTCGCGGTGGCGAGAGCGGAGTTCGCTACGCTGGAGCGGCTGGGCATCGTGCGGCGCTCCAAGAGTGCTTGGGCGTCGCCGCTACACATCGTGCCGAAGCCTGGCGGGGGATGGCGGCCGTGCGGGGACTACCGCCGCCTCAACGATGCCACCACCCCCGACCGTTACCCGGTCCCCCACATCCAAGACTTTTCTGCCCGGTTGGCGAAAATGTCCTGCTTCTCTAAGGTTGACCTCATACGCGGCTACCACCAGGTCCCCGTCAGGCCGGAGGACATCCCGAAGACGGCCGTCATTACGCCATTCGGCCTCTTTGAGTTCCTTCGGATGCCCTTCGGTTTGAAGAATGCGGCTCAGGCGTTCCAACGTCTGATGGACAGCGTCTTGCGCGACCTGGATTTCATCTATTTCTACCTGGACGACATCCACGTCGCAAGCGCGTCCCGTGAAGAGCACCTCCGCCATCTCCGCACGCTCTTCGAACGCCTGGGCCAGCATGGCCTGATCGTGAACCCCGCCAAGTGCAGGTTCGGCGTCGCCGAGATTGACTTTTTGGGGCACCGCGTCACCAGGCACGGGGCCATCCCCTTACCAGCAAAGGTGGAGGCGGTCAAGGGGTTTCCGCGCCCCCGCACAATCAGGGGGCTCCAGGAGTTCCTGGGCATGGTGAACCTTTACCACCGTTTCCTGCCCCGCATTGCCCAGCTCCTGCGCCCCCTGCACGAGGCCCTCCGGGGGAAGCCGGGCAAAGGTGACATCGTTTGGACCGAGCAGATGGACGCGGCGTTCGCGGGCGCGAAGGTCACCCTGGTTAACGCCACCATGCTCGCGCACCCGGCGCCCGATGCACCGATCGCCCTCACCACCGATGCGTCGGACTACGTGGTGGGCACGGTGCACGAGCAATGGGTGCGTGGAGCTTGGCAACTGCTGGAGTTTTTCAGCCGGCAGCTTCGCCCGCACGAACGCCGGTACAGTAGCTTCGACCGCGTGTTGCTCGGGCTTCACCTGGCGGTCAGGCACTTTCGCCATCTGCTCGAGGGCCGTTCGTTCATGGCCTTCGTCGACTACAAGCCCCTGGTCTTCGCGATGGCCAAGGTCGCCGAGCCGTGGTCGGCCCGGCAGCAGCGTCACCTCTCGGCCGTGTCCGAGTACACAACGGACATCCGGCACATCACGGGGAAGGACAACCCGGTGGCGGATTGCCTTTCCCGGTCCGTCACCCACGCGGTCCACCTCGGCATCGACTATGCCCGGATGGCAGCGGACCAGACCACCGACCCCGATGTCCAGACCTTGCGGACCACCGTCACGGGCCTCCGCGTCACCGAGGTGCCGTTCAACGGTGCGGGCACGGCCCTCTTGTGCGAAGTCTCCCTCGGGCGGCCTCGCCCCATCGTGCCCGCGGGCTGGCGGCGCCGGGTTTTTGACGCCATCCACGGCCTGTCCCACCCGGGCACGGAGGCCTCCCAGAGGCTGGTCGCCAACAAGTTCGTCTGGCATGGCCTCCGGAAGGTCGTCCGCGATTGGACCAGGACGTGCCTCGCGTGCTTGTCAACATAAATAACTGAATATGCCAAATCGGATCTGGTAATGAGGACACGACTGGCAGGGGTTAGTGACTTGATTGCAGCCGAGGGATGCTACCTTTCTACCTTGCTGAGTTGCTTTTGAGCGAAGATGCAAAAGGCAGAAAGCAACTTCAACATCACAAAGAGCAGACAGAGACTGGTGCATGGGCAGGCTATGTATGGACTTAACCAGTGGATTGTCCCAGGGTCATGTATACGACATGGGGAAAGTATGGGTCCAGTATGAAAGCATCTGCAAGGGAAGAGGGTGCACAGGTGCATCTGAGGTACAAGAGACGATCAACGTTCTATGAAGAAGTCTTTTTTCAACTCTTTTTCAACTTTTTTCAACAAGTCTTCAACCTTTCAACTCGTTATTTTATCGTCCATGCGTTATTGTTTGATTATAGTTAGTTTTGGTTTGAATTTCCTGTAACTCGTAATTAATTAATCGTGTTCTGCTCCCGGTGTGCGGCCTTGTAGTTGTGCCCCCGTCGGTGTTTGTTAACTTAAGCATGTTTTGCTTGGCTCTTAGTTTTTTCCCTTCTACCCCGAACATAATACTCTGTCTAACGTTCTAAATCCCCACCCCCCCCACCCCCCCAAAAAAAACAAAAACAAAAACAAAAATTTATTTTCCTTTCTCCACGTGTACTGTTGTCTCATCCTGTATTTTCTGTCCAGGTGTGCTGTTCGCCCCGCCCCCATTATCTCCTTGCCATCCACCGTTTGCCCTGTTCACGTGACTCGTGGTGGTCCCTCTCGGCTCTCCCCCCGTTGGTATTTTGTGCATATAAGATTGTTCACGGTTCTGTTTAAATATTATTTAAATATGTTTAACCTTTCCCCTTCAGTGTTGTACTCAGTGGTATTTTACAACACGCTGTTTTTCTTCCTATTTAAAAGGCTTTTCTCAATTTCCTCTCCAACTCATTCCACTTCAAAAAAAAGAAATTCAATATCTTATACGTCTCCCTCACTACATGGTCTAAATTCACATTCATTCCATCCCTCCTCCATCGTTCTGATTCGGATTGCTAAGTTGAAAATCACAACAAACCCAATTTGTTTTCAATGTTCGTCTTTCATTAATCATCCACTTTCTAAACTCCCCTCTTGCCCCTCCCATCCAAATCCCCCCCCCTTGCACCTGCACTCCTAAACTCCCCCCTTGCCTCCCCACTCTTAAACTCCCCCCTTGCCCCTACACTCCTGAACTCCCCCCTTGCCCTTCCCCTCCTAAACTCCCCCCTTGCCCTCCCCCTCCAAATCCCCCCCTTGCCCCTCCACTCCTGAACTCCCCCCTTGCCCTTCCCCTCCTAAACTCCCCCCTTGCCCCTCCCCTCCAAATCCCCCCCCTCACCCCTACACTCCTAAACTCCCCCCTTGCCCCTCCACTTCTAAACTTCCCCCTTGCCCCTTCCCTCCTAAACTCCCCCCTTGCCCCTCCCCTCCTAAACTCCCCCCTCACTCCTCCCATTCAAAACTCCCCCCCAACCCCTCCCATTCAAATCTCCCCCCATACCATTCCTCTCCAATTCTCCGTCCTCCCCCCTCCTCCTCAAAGCTGCCTCCTCCCCACTTCGTCTCCCTTCTATCTCATACCTCCACCCCCCCCCAACCTTCTACTTTCCTCTGCCCCCCCTCAAACAACCCCTCACTGTGCCTCATCCCTTCACCATCAAACCTTTCATCCTCCTCATCCTTCCCTTTCTTGGAACTCTTCTGCAATCTCTGACACACTATCAACTGCTCTCCCTACCTCCCCCTCTCATCCTTCATCTTACCCTACTCCTCCCCTCCCCTGTCCTGTACCTGATGCTCCCCCTCTCTCTTCATTAACGGTATGGACCTCAAACATCCGGGGCTTCCGCTCAAACATGACTGATCTCTCCATACAGGTTGCTTCTGACAATCCAGACTTGATCTGCTTAACAGAGACTTTCCTCCTTCAAGATGTCTCTGATTCCTTAATATCTCTTCCTGGTTACTCCCTCCTCCGGTATGATAGACCTGAGCCTCGGCCTGGTGGTGGGGTGGCTATCTTTATCAAAAACTCTCTTCCTCACTCTCCTTGCACTGCCCTCTCTCCTCCTCACCCCCAGGAGTACCTCTGGCTACGGCTTCCTCTCCGCTCCCACCTTTTGTTCATATGTGTTCTGTACCGTCCCCCAAACAGTGATGACTCCATCTACATTTCACTGTCTGACAACATGGACCAACTTCTATCCACTCATCCCAACTCTCTCTTCCTCATATGCGGTGACTTCAACTGTCATCATGCCACCTGGTTGGGTGTGGGTTCCTCTCTCACCAGTCATGGCACCTCAGCAAAGGACTTCTGTGACTCACTGGGATTGACACAATCTGTCAATTTCCCGACCCGGATCTCAGCCAATGGAGTATCTTCTCTTCTAGACTTGGTTATGACAAACTTCCCTGCTAATGTCTGCTGCTCTTCTTCTGCTCCAATCGGTTCTTCTGATCATGTGCTTGTCAAAGTGGACATCTCTCTGGCCATTCTCAGAGAGCCTCCTCAGCGTCGACGAGTCTGGCATTTCACTCAGGCCGACTGGGACGGCCTTCAAGCAGCCATCAATCGTCTGGATTGGTCTCCCATCTCCACTGCGTCTGACATCAATTCTTCCTGGGAATTCTTCCAAAGCAAACTGATCTCTCTCATGCACAGATTTATCCCATCTCGCCTTCAGTTGTCTTACCCTTCCTCCCGTCCATGGTACACTGAATCTTGTGGTGAGGCATTTGCCCTGAAACAACTTGCCTTTGCCTCTTGGAAGGCTAATCCAACTGAAGGCAATCTCAGTTCCTTCCACCAAGCTCGGAACAAGTGTGTGTCTACCCTCAGGAGTGCCAGGAAGCACTATCTCTCCTCACTCAAGAATGAACTCTCAAACCTGTCTCCTTCCTCCAAATCCTGGTGGCGTCTGGTCAAATCCGTTTCTGGTGTTTGTTCCCCCTCCATCCCCTCCCTTACCTCAAATGGCCACACAGTTGACATCGCACGTGACAAAGCCGAATGCCTCAACTCTGTGTTTGCCTCAAAATCCTTAGTCCCAAACCCATCTCTCTCTGTTCCCACCTTTCCCAGTCGAACCCAATTGCTCCTGGACTCTGTGTCCTTCTCTCCTGACAAGGTGGAGGAGTTTTTGTCAAACCTCGACTCTGATTCTGCAACTGGACCAGACGGCATCAGCCCACGGGTCCTAAAATCCTGCTCTGCCGCTCTATCTCACCCTCTCTCTGTTCTTTTCACCCTATCTTTTGCTCAAGGTCATCTGCCAGCATCCTGGAAATCAGCAAACATTACCGCTTTACACAAAAAAGGTGCAAAAACAGATCCTTGCAACTACAGACCAATCAGCCTGCTCCCAATTATCAGCAAAGTCATGGAATCCATCATTGCTTCGGATATGAAATCTTTCCTCTTCTCCAATGGCTTGATCTCTGATCATCAGTTTGGTTTCAGACCAGGTCACTCTAATAATAATAATAATTCATTTATTTTGTATAGCGCTTTTCATGAAGCCCAAAGGCGCTTTGACAGAGTGCAAAACATAATGCATAACAAAACATGAAAACAACAATTGCAAAAAGACAAGAATCAATAGGGAAATGTTTAAAGCAAAAGGAGGGAGAAGGAGAAGGATAGTCAGGGGTTAAATGCTGTGGGTTGAATGTAGAATGCAGTGCTGAACAGGTGGGGCTTGAGTGATGTTTTGAATGTGGTGAGTGAGGAGGAGTCTCTGATGGTGTGAGGTAGTGAGTTCCAGAGGGTGGGAGCAGCGATGGAGAAGGCCCTGTCCCCCCAGGATCTGAATTTGGTCCGGATGGGGGGGGGGGGGGGGTCAGGAGGTTGGTACCAGCAGAGCGGAGGTTGCGGATGGGAGTGTGTCTGGAGAGGAGGTCAGCCAGGTAGGATGGGGCCAGGTTATGGAGGGCTTTGTAGGTCAAGAGGAGGATTTTGTACTGGTACTGGATTCTCTGGGAGATGGGGAGCCAGTCTGGACACTCTACTCTGGACATGCTGCTTCTGCTGTCTCAACAATGGATGGAGGTCCTCAATGCCAAACAGGAAATCAGAGCTGTCTCCCTTGACATATCACGTGCCTTCGATACGGTCTGGCACCCAGCTCTGCTCACCAAACTCTCCTCCTATGGTATCCATGGAAATCTCCATGCATGGCTTGCGGACTTCCTCTCTGGTCGTAGTCAACGTGTGGCCCTGAATGGATTTCTCTCATCTCCCCTTCCTGTTCAGGCTGGAGTTCCCCAAGGCAGTGTGCTGGGCCCTGTGCTTTTTCTGGTCTTTATCAATGATCTCTCCGACTCTCTGGAAAATCCTCTCTATCTCTTTGCTGATGACTCCACTCTCTGCCGCTCCATTCCTCTTCCCTCAGATCGGCAGTCTGCAGCCTCCTCACTCTCTGAAGACCTGGACAAAATCACAGACTGGTCAAACAAGTGGAACATGTCTTTCAATCCTGACAAATCTCACACTCTTACTATGTCTCTCCGAAAAGATCGACTGGACAACCCTCCCATCTACTTTCTCAACAATCCTCTCCAAGAAGTTCTGTCGCTCAAGCTTTTGGGTCTCACTATCTGCCATGATCTTTCTTGGGAAAACCACATTTCCAAGCTGGCCTCCAAAGCCAGTCGCCGACTGGGCATCCTCCGTCGTGCGAAGTCCTTCCTAGGCACACCTGAGCTCCTCACCACATACAAGGCTTTCATCCGCAGCTCAATGGAATACTGTTCTCCCCTATGGGCTGGTGCTCCTGCCTCACACCTGGCTCGGCTTCACGCTGTTGAATCCAAAGCTTTCAGAATCATTGGAATCTCCCACGATGAAGCTATCTCTGAGGGCCTTTCACTCACTCACCGCAGGCAGGTAGGTGGTCTTTCTGTCTTCTACCGACTCCTCTCCGGCCTTGCTCCCCCAGCTCTCTCTGTGCTCTGTCCCCCAAATATTCCTACAGGTCGCACAAGATCTGCCAGCCACCCTCTGATGGTTAAACTGCCGAAATCTCGGCTCTCTGCTCACCTTCACTCTTTCATTCCTCTTTTCTCCCACCTCTGGAACAAACTCCCACACTCACTTCAATCCCACTCCTCCCTCCAGGTCTTTAAAACAGCTGTTCACCACCATCTCTTATCTTCCCCCATCCAAAACCTTGATCTTTTCTACCCCCGGTAATTCACCCCAGATTCCTTGCAGTGTTCATATGTTTTATACCTCTCCCACCTCCCCCCAAGTCCTCCCGATGTCCCTGCTCTCAAGTGTTGTGTTTGTGTCCTTCCCCCTCTCTCCCCATCTTGTCTGCCGCTCCCCTTGTTTTTTGTGTGTCGGTTTGACTTTTTGTGTGATTAATGTTTAACTCTTTCACGAGCCTCGATCTTGTATACAAAAAATATATAAAAAAATGTGGAAGCTCGGCTTTGTTCTCGGGTTTTGGAACAGCTCTCAGATCTTGAAACTTCTGCTGGTCAGGCTGTATTCCTTTGCTACTATAAGTGTTACCGAAGAAGGTAATGCTGGTCTTTTCGATGTAGCATTTGCTTGAATTAAAAACGAGGCCTTTGCATTGTGCTGTTTTCATCAGTTCCTCGAGGTGCCGATCATGCTCCTCCTCAGTGGCACCATAGACAGCGATGTCATCTGCTATGCCAACTGCACCTTTACAACTCTGGTGAATATGGTTCATTTCCATCTGGAAAATATCCTGGCTTAGGTACAGTCCAAATGGCAACCGTTGGAAACAATACCGGCCCGCTGGGGTCTGAAATGTAAGAAGTTGTTGGCTATCTTCATCGATTCTTACAGATCAATAACCTGACTTGGCATCAAGTTTGGAGAAGTATTTCACTCCTGCAAATTTGTGATTGAGCTCTTCCGTTATAGGTACTAGCGAATCAGGGCTCGATTGAGGTGCTTTGGGTCCAAACAAATCCGAATATTTCTATCTTTCTTGGTTACATATGTGAGAGAGCTGACCCACTCCGTCGGTTCCTTTATACGCCGTATGACTCCGTGTAGAACCATCTCATCAAGTTCCGATTGATTTTTTTCCTTGAGAGCAATAGGGGTTCTGCGTGGTGGATCAACATGTGATGGGACATTTGGGTCCACAACAAGCTTGTGCATCGTATGAAATTCACCGATGCAGTCAAATTGTTGTGGGTATGCAGCCATGAGGTCCTTCATGCTGTTGTAAACCAGTGGTTGGTTACTGTTCACTGAACAATGCAACGTAACAACGTGTAGATTCTCACATGATGGGAGGCCCAGAACTGCAGGACCACTGACTTCCACAACAAAAAAAAAACGTGTGCTGGTCCACGGTGATCCCTTGTAACTGCAGGCCACATGTCTACAGTGTCAAAACACTTGATGTGGGTTCCATTGTACGCAGTTAAGACATTCTCTGCTGTCTGAAGAGAGCCAATGTAGGGTTCATAATTTGAATCCAGCATTTTGGGAAACATGCGTCGAAAAGTGTGAATGGGCAATGTGTTTCCTTGTGTGTTGTGGAAATCAACCAGATTTACAACGTGTTCCATATGTATGGTTTAATCTCAATCAGATCTGTACATCATTCTGTAAAGTACATCAAGCAACATACATGTCAGGATCTAGGCATCATATGAGAAAGATTGAATATATCAGTCAATGCAAGCAAACCTAGAATATAGGCGGGTACGTACCATTCAATTCTACATGGCATTGTATAATGATGTTGCAGGAGTGGCCTCGAGTCGCGGACGTCCGAGGTCTTATAGACACCGCCCAGCGGTTTAAGGGAGCACCAAACCTGGGTTCAACTTTGGTACAATTTCATCACATTCTCCCCACCGTTAGAACTATACTGCCACTAGGCAGGAAGCGAGTGCGCGTCAGCATTAATGGATTGAGGAAGTCATCATTTTATTATTGGGGTGTTAAAGACATATTTCCCTATAAAGTCAGTCGGTCCTTCCATAGCGGTCAGGGTGGCGAAATTACCCTGCCAACACAGGGTCGGAAACTACCGGGTACGACATCCCCAAGCCCGGAGTCCCCCCTGCTTTGGAGTAGCCGCTGGAGGCAGGTGTCGGAGGGGCACCTCAGTGCCTTCACTGCTTCAGGCGGGGGTGTATCAGGCGAAGGGAGGGACGGTCACGTGGGTCACAATAGTCTAGTCTTACAGCGGGGTCGTCGGCACAGTAGCTAGATAGGATACGTTGTACCTTGGCGAAGAGCGAATGTCCATTCGTCGCAATGCAACACATGTGTAAATCAGTAAGCCTCTTTACAGTAAGCTGTAACCGTAAGTAAGGTTACATGACAGGAGGCCATTACAGTAAGTCCATTGCAGTCTGTACCTGCCTAGGCTCCCAAGGGTACATGATCGATCCATGTTAGGTCCATGTCATGGAATTACAGTAAGCAAGTACAGTAAAGAATTACAGTAAGCTGTAACAGTAAGTAAGATGACATGACAGGAGACCATTACAGTAAGTCCATTGCAGTCTGTACCTGCCTAGGCTCCCAAGGGTACATGATCGATCCATGTTAGGTCCATGTCATGGAATTGCCGAGGGAGAGAATCGATGAGAGCCATAACGAGAGTTACTCGACACCGGCAGCGGCCCTGTTGAATCACGAGACTCTGACAGCAGCTCATACGCATTACAAACTCTTGTTTCGGCATGTGAATCTACCGTTGGCAGCGATCCTTCGCACGAGACACGAGCGGCCTCTGAAGGCTGCCTGGACGACCGGCATGGCTGATTACGACGACGCACAAAACGACCGGAACGCGCCTCCCCAGCGGAGCGTGCAGAACCTCCGCGATGCATACGGCAATCCCGTCCTGCAGTACAGCGCTCGGAGGATCGGAGAAGACCGGCTTTACCGGCTGCCGAGAGAACGTCCCGGATGGACGACAAAAACGACCGAAACGCGCCTCTCCAGCGAAGCGCGCAGAACCTCCGGGATGCATATGGCAATCCTGTCCTGCTGTACAGCGCGCGGAGGATCGGAGAAGATCGGCTATACCGGCTACCGAGAGGATGCCCCGGATGGAAGGATTGTCCCATTCAAAGCGAATTGAATTGTCCCATTCACAAACCGAGAGAGAGTCCCGGCTGGACAAACCTTGTTTGTCTCAGCGTTGTCCCGGATGGATTGTCTAGATGTCGAGATGATTGTCATGCTAGATGTCCCGGATGGATTGGCCATCCACGGATGTCCGACTGATCCATCCATTCAACGCCTTCATTGCATGGCATTGCAGCCGGACCGCGGATGGATCGACCATCCACGGACGCAAAGACTCAGAGACCCAAAGACAGCCATCGCCCCGGATGGACTGTCCATCCATGCTAGATGTCCCGGATGGATTGACCATCCACGGATGTCCGACCAATCCATCCATTCAACGCCTTCATTGAATGGCTCGGATCGACCATCCATGGACTCAAAGACTCACTCAAAGACACAAAGACTCACTCAAAGACACAAAGACATCCATGGACGTCATCCTGGGTCCCCACAAGGGGCGAGGTGGGAGTCGTTATACCGGACGGCATCCGGATCGCGGCATCCGGATCGCGGATGGATTGCCCAACCTCCTGGGATCCCACCCCACCCACCGAGGTTGCAGCAGCACGCTGCATACCGAAGTCAGACGACCTTCACAGTCTGGGTCAGTCTGAGTCACAGTCAGTCTGGGGTAGAGGGAAAATGGAATCAGACGAGGCGTCTCGCAGTCTCGAAATGTGCGTGGATACGAGCCAAGAGCTCTGTCCGATAAACAACAAGCCCAGAGTCAAGGGCGAGCAGGCAGTACGGTGCCCCCGTTACTTGCGCAGGTGACAAGGGAGTCGGGCGCGACGCTCAATGTCACCATTTCACGAGGTCACCGTGTACTACCTAAACGGCGCGGGCGCGCGACCTTGAGGTAGCGCCGCGTTACGTAGTTTACATCGTTTACGTAAAGGACATTTGGTACGTAGTTTACCAAGGTACATGGAAATGTAAACGAATCCCCGATGAGATCGCCTGAAGCACGCAATTACGTTAATGACGCCGTAGAGCAAACGCGTGATTAGTCGGTGACGTCATCAATTGGTTCGGGCACGTGCGGTTCGTTGGCGAAACCGAAAGTCGTCCTCGGCCTGTCGAGCCAGCGTGGCACGCCGAGACGAGACGCACGCACGAGACGCACGAGAGGCCTGAAGTAGCGTCTTGTTCGATGGCTTTCGGGCAGGGTTTGTCCGGGGTTGAAGCGGGGAATAGCGGCAGCAGTGCGGTAGTTATCAACGGTATCTAGTGTCAAGAAACAACTCTTGGCTCTTAAAAGAAGTTCCACCAATAGCCTGAGGATGACGGTCTTTATTAAAAACCAACTTATACAGATCCGGAGGAGACAGACATCTACAGCAAGAACCAGCTTCATGCCACGTCTAGCCTTCCTGAAGCACATTGATTCGCAGTCCGTATAAATAGGGACAAGTTTATCAGAAAATCTCCGAGAGAACAAAGCGACTGGCGAGAGTCCCTCACCGTCATCCCTAGCCCCCACCGTCATCCGTCCCTTATCTGGACCAGATGTTTCTCTGGGCTCCGAGGAGACAGAAAATATAACTCATTAAAGGGAGGGTGCATTCTTTGGCTTCGATAAGGCCATAAAATATATGGGTTTGTTCAAATGAGTAATTCAAAGCATGTTTATACAGAGTCAAGCGTCGCTGTGATTAATACAAAATATATATGGTTTTAACGATAGGTTTATGTCTGCAATCTAATCATTCTACTAGCGTTACACAAAATCACGCGCATGTGAGCGTGATTTTACGACCGGCCTTATCTAGCCTCGAAAAAGCACATGTATACAATTGTCCAGCACGACCCAAGCGAGCCTTTCCTCATTTTAAACTAAAACGAAGCAAAAACCTTTTATTAACTTTATGAAAATAGTATATAAGCAACATTAAAATCATAACATATTATTCAAGACGTCTTATACAGAATTCTTAGCAATAACGAATCTACGACTTGACATCTAGCATGATACGATACATCACGCCAACACAAATCACATTTCGCAAATCACATTTCACAAATCCCCGAGTGCCGTGAACCCCTTAGAACCCTTTAAGATTGTTTATTAAGGTTATGACAGCGGAAGAAGATGAAAGTTTAGGAAGACCATGCTCGGCGAGTCCCCGAGTGGAGCCAAACGAGCCTCACGCGTTGAGGCGAGTCCGGGCAGTGGTGTTCGCCGGCCTCGCTGAGAAGCCATGCGTAGGTGGGATTCTGACCAGCAGCAACGGGGCCACAGAGTAGTGCCAGCAAGGGGAATCGCATGCGCTTCGTGTGAAGAAGGGGTCCATCCAGCGAAGATGCGGCGCGCGCGACTGGCGCGTCGTGCCTAGTGAGGATGCCATCCAGCGATGGTGCAGCGCGTGATTTGTGCGTGAGGAGGTGATTCCGGCGAGCAGCGATAGGAATCGCCGGCCTTGCCGAGTAGGGCCCGCGAAGGGAGCAACGTGCGGCTTCGCGGCGAGGAGGTGATTCCGAGCAGCGATCGGAATCGTGGGTCTCCCAGAGTATTAGCACGCGATGGGTGCAGTGCACGACGATTCGCGCGGAGGAGGTGATTCCACCGAGCAGCCGGAGTGAGCCGGCCGTGTGAGGCACAGCGTGATTCCAACGAGCAGTGCGCGATTCGCGCGGAGGAGGTGGTTCCACCGAGCAGCGAGGGGATTCGCGTGGAGGAGGCGATTGAGGAGGTGGTTCCACCGAGCAGCGAGGGGATTCGCGTGAAGGAGGTGATTCCACCGAGCAGCCGGAGTGAGCCGGCCGTGTGAGGCACGGCGTGATTCCGACGAGCAGTGCGTGATTCGCGCGGAGGAGGTGGTTCCACCGAGAAGCGAGTGGTCAGGGTGAGCCGGCCGTGTGAGGCACGGCGTGATTCCGACGAGCAGTGCGTGATTCGCGCGGAGGAGGTGGTTCCACCGAGAAGCGAGTGGTCAGGGTGAGCCGGCCGTGTGAGGCACGGCGTGATTCCGACGAGCAGTGCGCGATTCGCGTGGAGGAGGTGGTTCCACCGAGTAGCGAGTGGTTGGAGTGTGCCGGCCGTGTGGAGGCATGGCCGACATGGGAGTCATGATCACTCGCATGGGAATCTCATCTCGGGCCGAGGCACGCAAATCTAGGATGATTCTCTCGGACGGAGCCGTTAGCGTTTCGAGCAACCGAGGCTAGACTCGTACCTTCGGTGCCAAGCGGGTCCGTCGTTCCGACGGGGTTGTGGCCCAGGACATTTCCCAGTGGCCTCCTTCAGCAGGCGCCTTGCCGGAGTCCGTCACGCCTGCTCCGGTGTCCGGGCCCCAGGAGAGCAGTTCGCGCTTTGACGGCGCGGTTCCGCAAAATGCTTGCGCTTCCGGTCCCGTCGAGGTAGACCGGCAGCGAGAGTCGTCGGAGCTCCGTGGCTGGAGCTGGCTCGATGGGCTCTCAGCTGGTCATTCTTCTCCGAGGTGGGCCGCGCAAGAGCACGGAGAATGTCGGGAAACGCTCGTCTGAGATCAGCGTTCATCCGGCCATCGCCAGACTCGTGTCCCACCATTCCCGAAGATCATGATTGAGATTAAGTGTTGTGGAAATCAACCAGATTTACAATGTGTTCCATATGTATGGTTTAATCTCAATCAGATCTGTACATCATTCTGTAAAGTACATCAAGCAACATACATGTCAGGATCTAGGCATCATATGAGAAAGATTGAATATATCAGTCAATGCAAGCAAACCTAGAATATAGGCGGGTACGTACCATTCAATTCTACATGGCATTGTATAATGATGTCGCAGGAGTGGCCTCGAGTCGCGGACGTCCGAGGTCTTATAGACACCGCCCAGCGGTTTAAGGGAGCACCAAACCTGGGTTCAACTTTGGTACAATTTCATCACATTGTGCACCTGCGTTCACCTTCAGCTTAAGATAATGAATACCCAGCCTGTTGCATAGACTGACATTAAGTGTTGTGTAAACCTCATTACGTTGACCAGGTGTATCAATCGAATCAAAAGTCAATGAATCAAACTGTGATGCAAGGTCATTGGGGTCACCGGTGTTGTACCGACTCCTGTGTTGCTGTTCCATTATAGGTGCGTCATACACTGCTTTGTGTTGTGCACTGGCATGGTGAACACTGTGAGTGTTAGGGAACCGCAAATACCTTACGCATGGTTGTTGTCCTGGAACTCGAGGGTCTGGTGTACCTTCTTGGTCTATGCTGTGAAGATCAACACGAGTATGTGATGTCCGGGGGTTCGAGCAAGATTTCCCTGTTGGACCATAGTTGTTGGGTGCAAAGCTTCTGGGTGTTTGGTGTCTGTAGGCACTCGATGAGAGGTAGGGTTGGGGGTTGTCAAAACTTGGACCTAAAACAGAATTTGGCCCAATGGCCTAGTTTAGCACACAATCTGCATGTGCCGTTGTGAGCAGGACATTAGTTACATGTTGGAGGGTGTGAGGTACCACAGTTTTTGCACTTACTGAGTCTCGGGCCAACAGTGAAGATGCTTATGTTTTTGGCTGCTTTGTTAGCAAAGTCACTCAGTATGCAGCTGTTTGATGTATGTGGCCGAAGCCTCGTATGTGCGCCCCAGTTACAAGGCCTCGTTAAGAGTGAAGGTCTTAGGTTTTGTCAGAAGCTCCTTCTGAAAGTCGGACATTTGGGTACTTACAATGATCTGTTCTATCAAGCAGTCATCTTCTTCTTGTTTGAGCTGAAATCACTCTTCTGGGAGAGAAGCTTGCACCGGCTGATAAAGGCGTCCAGTGACTCACCGAGATTCTGGCTGTCGTAACGAAGCTCAAGTTGGCAGATCCTGAAATTATCCGAGGGTTCCATTTGTTCGAGGAAGCAATTGAAAATATGTGCGGGTTGCTGCCGCTTTTCGTCTGTTAAAGTCCATGTGTTGTACCGTTTGAGGCCTTCCTCTCCCACTTGAAGCAGGATCAGTGGCACCTGGTTGCTCTCTGTAATGTCTCTAACTTAAAAGTACAGCTCCGATCGCTGCCTAAACATCTTGAAAGCCGCCGCTGCATTAGGCGTGGTCCAGTCCACGCACAAAGCTCCCTCCAGGTCCGCCAGTGTGAACGGGGCTGTGTGGGTCAACGAGGAACGAGACGATTATAAGAGGCATGGAAACGCCGGCTTTTTACCTAGATGGGCTTGAATATGTGTCGTAAAACCGCTGACACCAAGTAAAGGTCCGATTTAGAATAGATCAAGAGGCAATGTTCAAAAAGAGCAATCATTTATTGCAGCACACCAATCATCATGCAGCCGTTGCTCCAACCACTGCACACCCATCTGCCTTGTGCCCCGGAACTCCCCTTTCATACCCGAAATGCAAGAAAGCGCTTCAGGTTCAAAACACAACTAAATGAATACCATTACATGCTTGGAGTCTTAATTTAACAGGCTTACCTTTGGTCAGCCTGCATTCAGGTCGCTCTGCTTGGGGTCTTAATTCCGCCATTTTGTCCGCTCAACTCGAGTATGCATTGCCTCAGAACAGATCGGTTTCTGTACAATAAAGCTTCATATCTATGAATGGTAATATAGCTGATCTTCGTACCTATGAACCGCTGTATTCCTGTACACATTGCAATGCTTATAAACGCCAGTGTTCGTGCCTTTATTTAATTTCTGCAAAGATCCAGAATCTCTTCACCTGAATCGAATTTCAAAATTTTAACTCCGGAATTGAGCTCAGCAGCAGTTCCAACTGTTGAAAAGTGTTCATTTGTCCAATTCGGACATTGTGGGACACTTCAGGCATCTCAACAGTATTGTTAAAGTGCTTAAGGTGCTTGGTGAGTGCTCCACAAGCATCTTGGTAATGGAACATCCCGCTGGATGGAACACCCCTGCTCCCTCCTCAGATTGAATGCATTTTATTAATTTACTTCCTTTAAAAAGTAAAAGGTATGTATATAGACGAACTAAGGTAGCTCCCCCTCCCATCCCCCATTCCCATCCGGCCACCCCCCCCCCCCCCACCCACCCGGTGCCTCGTCTTTGTTGTGCTATTTTATTTTCTCCCTTTATGTTCGATCTGCTTTCATTATACGACCCGTCACTTCCACAGGAATATACACATATAAAAATAACCCTCCATCGACCTGGTGTTGCCGTTCCGGCATGTTGGTTCGAGCAGTGAATTTCACATTATATGACCCGTTACTTCCACATAAATATATACATATAAAAACAAGCAGAGATACATTCAAAGTACATGCCCCCATGCCAAATAAATAAATAAGCAAGAAAGAGCAATCAGAGATTGCAGACCCTCGCCAGGACCTGTTTTTAGTGGTTTTTAAGGCTTTTGTGTTCAAACAAATATGGCGGCCGAACCATGTGACCAATGACATTATTCTTTTTTTTCCTCCACCAATTTATCCCGAGATGAGGCTCAAGAAATTTCATCTTGATTGGAGTTTTGTACTTGTCGAATTATGACGTCATAATGGAGGCACCTATGATATCATCATTAACATATTTTATTCCCCATGGAGAGTTCTTTACAATGAGCCATGTCTCAATTTTTTTCTACACACCACTTTCAGAGATATAGAGGTGCAAAGGTTTTTGATTTTTCCAAGATGGCGACCTACCACGTGACCTATGACATCATAATGACCAATAAAAAATTCTGCAAGAGGAGTTGCACCCATGGTGAAAATTTCCTGTAAATCGAACCAACGGTTGCAGAGAAAATAAATTTTCATCTTGATCGGATGAAGTTTTATACTTTTGGTTCGAGCTGTGAATCTCAAATTCAACGAGAAACGTTTTATTCCAACTCATGAAACGTTATGGAGAAACGAGCTGCTTCTGTCTTCTTCTTCAAACTCAGCCCTCACGTGCGTGTGTTGGTGCGCCGTGCGGTGGCTCGGGAGGTTCCTCGCCTGCTAAAAATGTTATGCTATTTTATTTTCCCCTTTTTTATGCCATCTGCCTTCATTATACGCAACCGAGCCTGGGTACTCTGTGAGGAAATCTCCGAGGTGTAATCTCCGAGTTATGAAGGCAAAATAATTGGGAGGGTTACAATGATTAAAGTAACGATGGGACGAGTGGACCCCAAGTGCTCGACATCAAATTCCTGATCTTCATAAGTATGAATTGCCAATCACTTGCTTAGCCAATCGTTCCTTATCAACCGTTTTTCTTTGGATTGATTGCATGAGTGCTTAAACGCCTTGGTGGGTCTAAATGGTCTTGGGGGTCCTCAAGAATATTTGGGGGTATTCGGCATTTTAAAGGGTCTTAACGGTGTTTGGGGTCTTCAAGGGTTTTCATGGTGTTATGGTATGGGTCTGCAGGGTCTAATCTCTCATGCATGTAAAAAGTCTTCTCTCAAGCATGTAAAATTTGGTATTAGGGGTCTTTTGGGCCCACAGTGGCGTGCGGTTCCTTGCCTGCTAAAAATGTTATGGTATTTTATTTTCCCCATTTTGTGCAATCTTCTTTCATCATACGACTCATCACTTCCACGTAAATACATAAAAACTTCCCCCTTCATAACCCCCCCCCCCCTACGCACCCCCCCCCCTACGCACCCTTCCCCCATCCACTTCACTCTCCCCCTACTCCTCCCTGCCCCTACCCCTCCCCCTCTCTCTCTTCTATCTCCCCCTCCTCCGCCTCCATTTATCCCTTAACCCTCTCCCTCGCCTTCCCGTTCCTCCACCCTTGCTCCCTCTCCTCTTCCCTCCTCTTATCTTCCCCTCACCCCACCTCTCCCCTTCCCTCCCCATCTTCCCTACCTTTCCTCTCCCTCCCTCGCCCCTTCACTCCCCCTCATCTACCCCCTCCACTCCACACTCCTCCACTCCACACTCCTCCTCCCCCCCCACCCCCACCCCCCTCCCTTTCTTAATATTCCCGTCATGGAGTGGACTCTGCATTGCCCAGCAACGCCGGGTACTTTTGCTAGTTATTCATAATTGAGAGATGGGACTAAAACAATACAATGCATATTGGTGTTTAGCATGGTGCATGGTGTTTCCATTATTTACATGGTCATGTAGTAGCATGCCGTTTCCAAAAGTTGTGGATGGATTTGAACAAAACTAGGGGGATGGGTTGGTTAGGTAAAAAAGAAGTCGATTCCATTTTGGTTCAGATCCGGTAATCAGTGGGATACAATAGGGAAACTGTTCAGCCTGGCGGAGTTATGCGTTCTACCTGGTGCCCCTTTACCTAGTGCCGCGCTACCTTGTGCTGCTCTACCTAGTGCCGCTCTACCTAGTGACGCTCTCTAATTATCCAACTGATCATACCTTGGTGGTGAGTCTGCTCTACCTACTGCTGCTCTATAGTTATCCAACTGATTATACCTTGGTGGTGAGTCCACCCTACATTGTGCCACTCTACCTACTGCTGCTCTATAGTTATCCAACTGATCATACCTTGGTGGTGAGTCCACCCTACCTAGTGCTGCTCTACCTACTGCTGCTCTATAGTTATCCAACTGATTATACCTTGGTGGTGAGTCCACCCTACCTAGTGCCGCCCTACCTAGTGCCGCTCTACCTTGTGCCACTCTATAGTTATCCAACTGATCATACCATGGTGGTGAGTCTGCTCTACCTAGTGCCGCGCTACCTTGTGCCACTCTATAGTTATCCAACCGATCATACCTTTGTGGTGAGTCTGCTCTTCCGAGTGCCACTCTACCTAGTGCCATTCTATAGTTATCCAACTGATCATACCTTGGTGGTGAGTCTGCTCTACCTAGTGCCACTCTATAGTTATCCAACTGATCATACATTGGTGTTGAGTCTGCTCTTCCTAGTGCCGCTCTACCTCGTGCCATTCTCTAGTTATCCAACTGATCATACCTTGGTGGTGAGTCTGCTCTACCTACTGCCCCTCTACCTTGTTCCACTCTATAGTTATCCAACTGATCATACCTTGGTGGTGAGTCTGCCCTACCTACTGCCGCTCTATAGTTATCCATCTGATCATACCTTGGTGATGAGTCCGCTCTACCTACTGCCGCTCTATAGTTATCCATCTGATCATACCTTGGTGGTGAGTCCGCTCTACCTATTGCCGCTCTACCTAGTGCCACTCTACCTTGTGCCGCTCTCTAATTATCCAACTGATCATACCTTAGTGGTGAGTCTGCTCTACCTAGTGCCACCATACTTAGTGCCGCTCTAACGAGTGCCGCTCTCTAATTATCCAACTGATCATACCTTAGTGGTGAGTCTGCTCTACCTAGTGCCGCTCTACTTAGTGCCGCTCTAACTAGTGCCACTCTACCTTGTGCCGCTCTATAGTTATCCAACTGATCATACCTTGGTGGTGAGTCTGCTCTACCTAGTGCCGCTCTACCTAGTGCCGCTCTACCTCGTGCCGTTCTCTAGTTATCCGACTGATCATACCTTGGTGGTGAGTCTGTTCTACCTTGTGCTGTTTCCTAGTTATCCAACTGATCATACGTTGGTGGTGAGTCCGCTCTACCGAGTGCTGCTCTACCTAGTGACGCGCTATGTAGTGCCGCTCTCTAATTATCCAACTGATCATACCTTGGTGGTGAGTCTGTTCTACCTTGTGCCGCTCTCTAGTTATCCAACTGATCATACCTTGGTGGTGAGCCTGCTCTACCTCGTGCTGCTCTACCTAGTGACGCGCTATGTAGTGCCGCTCTCTAATTATCCAACTGATCATACCTTGATGGTAAGTTCACTCTACCTAGTGCCGCTCTACCTAGTGCCGCTCTACCTAGTGCTGCGCTACCTAGTGCTGCCCTACCTAGTGCTGCTCTACCTAGTGACGCGCTATGTAGTGCCGCTCTCTAATTATCCAACTGATCATACCTTGGTGGTAAGTTCACTCTACCTAGTGCCGCACTACCTAGTGCTGCCCTACCTAGTGCTGCTTTACCTAGTGCTGCTTTACCTAGTGCTGCTTTACCTAGTGCTGCTCTACCTAGTGCTGCTCTACCTAGTGCTGTTCTACCTAGTGCTGCCCTACCTAGTGCCGTTCGCTAGTTATCCAACTGATCATACCTTGGTAGTAAGTTCACCCTACCTAGTGCCGCTCTACCTCGTGCTGCTCTACCTAGTGACGCGCTATGTCGTGCCGCTCTCTAATTATCCAACTGATCATACCTTGGTGGTAAGTTCACTCTACCTAGTGCCGCTCTACCTAGTGCTGCCCTACCTAGTGCTGCTTTACCTAGTGCTGCTTTACCTAGTGCTGCTTTACCTAGTGCTGCTTTACCTAGTGCTGCTTTACCTAGTGCTGCCTCTGCCTAGTGCTGCTCTACCTAGTGCCGCTCTACCTAGTGCTGCTCTACCTAGTGCCGTTCGCTAGTTATCCAACTGATCATACCTTGGTAGTAAGTTCACCCTACCTAGTGCCGCTCTACCTCGTGCTGCTCTATCTAGTGCCGCTCTACCTAGTGCCACTCTACCTAGTGCTGCACTACCTAGTGCTGCTCTACCTAGTGCTGCTCTACCTTGTGCTGCTCTACCTAGTGCCGTTCGCTAGTTATCCAACTGATCATACCTTGGTGGTGAGATGCCACTGGCGTTCATAAACCTCTTACATCAAATGTTTCTATCTCACCTTTCTTGTACTCCTTGCTATATTGTGGTCACCTCCTCTCTTCTCTATTTACACTGTTACTTGCTATGCTTCATGTTCCTTTATACTCAATTTTCTTTGTCGAATTGTTTCTCTGCCTCCATCTTTCTCCAACAATGACTTTGAAATGGTCTGTCTGTCCTGCAAGAGAAATGCAGACACAGGCTGCTCTACATTTGTCTGTTGTAAAGATCCCATGTCCCCTGCCCTTTTCTCTATGGCTAATCTTATCTATATCTGCAAAGTTTAATTTCCACCTTCTAATTCCTTCACGTCGTGTTGTCTCTCTCCTGCTACACTACGGTCATGGTTTTGATTTTTCGGTTCAATGGTTTTTATTTCTTCACATAAGATTGGCTTTCCTTCTTCTGGGTTGGAATTTTCAGTGTGATCAAGTTGAGGAGGGAAGTTCAGACTTGTGCTTTTTGGCTCGGGAGCTGAAGCTGTCTGTTGCTTGTGAACCAACATGGAACTTTGACTTGTGAACAATGTCGAGAGTTTGGAATTGAGAGCTTTGAGAGAAGTGGAACCCTCATTGTTGTGAGAGTGTGGAAGAGCTAAGGATGGGCACCCCATGCAGTTGAAGGAACCAGAGACCTTGGAATTGAGAGAGTCAGGGGGAACGGGGAGTTGGGTGACATGGCTGCAATGGCCATAAATAGGAGCTTGAGGATCAGCACCGAGAAGTTTGAGGGGAGCTGCAGGCTCAGAGTAATGGGGTTTGAGGGGAGCTGCAGGCTCAGTCATGGGGTTTGAGGGGAGCTGCAGGCTCAGGATCATGGGGTTTGAGGGGAGCTGCAGGCTCAGAGTCATGGGGTTTGAGGGCAGCTGCAGGCTCAGAGTCATGGGGTTTGAGGGGAGCTGCAGGCTCAGAGTCATGGGGTTTGAGGGGAGCTGCAGGCTCAGAGTCATGGGGTTTGAGGAGTGCTGCAGGCTCAGGGTCATGGGGTTTGAGGGGAGCTGCAGGCTCAGAGTCATGGGGTTTGAGGAGAGCTGCAGGCTCAGTCATGGGGTTTGAGGGGAGCTGCAGGCTCAGAGTCATGGGGTTTGAGGGGAGCTGCAGGCTCAGAGTCATGGGGTTTGAGGGGAGCTGCAGGCTCAGAGTCATGGGGTTTGAGGAGTGCTGCAGGCTCAGAGTCATGGGGTTTGAGGGGAGCTGCAGGCTCAGAGTCATGGGGTTTGAGGGGAGCTGCAGGCTCAGGGTCATGGGGTTTGAGGGGAGCTGCAGGTTCAGAGTCATGGGGTTTGAGGGGAGCTGCAGGCTCAGAGTCATGGGGTTTGAGGAGTGCTGCAGGCTCAGAGTCATGGGGTTTGAGGGGAGCTGCAGGCTCAGAGTCATGGGGTTTGAGGGGAGCTGCAGGCTCAGGGTCATGGGGTTTGAGGGGAGCTGCAGGCTCAGGGTCATGGGGTTTGAGGGGAGCTGCAGGCTCAGAGTCATGGGGTTTGAGTGCTGCAGGCTCAGAGTCATGGGGTTTGAGTGCTGCAGGCTCAGAGTCATGGGGTTTGAGGGGAGCTGCAGGCTCAGAGTCATGGGGTTTGAGGAGAGCTGCAGGCTCAGGGTCATGGGGTTTGAGGGGAGCTGCAGGCTCAGGGTCATGGGGTTTGAGGGGAGCTGCATGCTCAGAGTCATGGGATTTGAGGGGAGCTGTAGGCTCAGAGTCATGGGGTTTGAGGGGAGCTGCATGCTCAAAGTCATGGGGTTTGAGGGGAGCTGCAGGCTCAGAGTCATGGGATTTGAGGGGAGCTGTAGGCTCAGAGTCATGGGGTTTGAGGGGAGCTGCATGCTCAAAGTCATGGGGTTTGAGGGGAGCTGCAGGCTCAGAGTCATGGGATTTGAGGAGTGCTGCAGGCTCAGAGTCATGGGGTTTGAGGGGAGCTGCAGGCTCAAAGTCATGGGGTTTGAGGGGAGCTGCAGGCTCAGAGTCATGGGGTTTGAGGAGAGCTGCAGGCTCAGAGTCATGGGGTTTGAGGGGAGCTGCAGGCTCAGAGTAATGGGGTTTGAGAGGAGCTGCATGCTCAAAGTCATGGGGTTTGAGGGGAACTGCAGGCTCAGAGTCATGGGGTTTGAGGGGAGCTGCAGGCTCAGAGTCATGGGGTTTGAGGAGTGCTGCAGGCTCAGAGTCATGGGGTTTGAGGGGAGCTGCAGGCTCAGAGTCATGGGGTTTGAGGGGAGCTTCAGGCGCAGAGTCATGGGGTTTGAGGGGAGCTGCAGGCTCAGGGTCATGGGGTTTGAGGGGAGCTGCAGGCTCGGAGTCATGGGGTTTGAGGGGAGCTGCAGGCTCGGAGTCATGGGGTTTGAGGGGAGCTGCAGGCTCGGAGTCATGGGGTCTTGTATACTCTGGTGACTTGGAGCTAAAAGGTTCAACATTTGTACAGGGCTGGATAGTTTCAATTTGGTGTGGTTCTGTTGCTTTCAAACTAAGAGTGTCAAAAAGAGTTTCAGAATTGAGGGAAGCATGTGGAGCGTCATGTTCTGCGACTGTATATTCAAGACAAGGCATGGCCTCAGCCCCTAAAGAGTCGGCATGCTCTCCAAATTGAGGGCTTGTTGTGGATGATTTTGAGTCGACAGAGGCAAGTCGAGCTGAAAGTTGTGTGCGCTCTGATTGTAAAGCCCTGCAAAGGCGCTCAACTCTGTTCAGTTTCAAGATGAGACATTCGGCTTCCTTGTCCTGCAGAAGTTTCTGGAATAGAGAACAGAAAGTTTGTTTGGAAACAGAATTTGAGTGAAAGGTAAGATGTACAAATTTCTGTTCATGCAAATCAATAATTTTGGTTCGACAAAGATAAAAAATATATGCTTTTTAGATTTTGACCACCCTTATGATTTGAGTTATCAGTTGATGCATTGGGGTGTGCCAGCCTCACCTGCTCTGCCAGGTCCAACAAGGATTGGTTGCTCTGTTCCCATCGACCTTTCCACGCCAGTGCCTCCTTTTCAAGCCGCTCAACTTTCTTGGACATCTGTGGGCACAGTTATTCGATGCGTTCTTTAAGTGTACTTTAAGCTTAAGAATGAGCAAAAGATAAATTTTACTCTGGTCATGATTTACCTTTATCTGGGGGAAAATGCCAGGGGCATAGAAAAAGCCCCTATATATAAAGGTATGTGTCACGTGGTAAAGTACAGAAAAGAAGGGGCATTCCATAGCTTGTAGAAAATGCCAAACAATTGAAAATAAGGGAAATTGAAAAACTCCCGTGTGCATGCTGGACTACCCTTGTGCTCTTAGGAGGAACCCAGTAATGCTCTAGAAAGGTTCATATAAAGGGGCGCCCTACATCTGGCAAATAAAATACCGTCAAGTCCGTAGCCCATGAACACCAGCCTTGGACGGATAGCCGGACGGTCTTTAATTTCAGAGGCAAACGGCCAAATAATGGCTGTTGTTTTTATGGCATGCACAGGACAGAAGACGGCAAGGTACTTACCTGAACGAAGCACACGGGTTGATTTCCGAAACCCATGAACAAAGAAACACGACAATAAAAAATGCAACAATAATAAATTTAATGAGATTAAATCAAAGACGAAATAAAGTTAGGGTAAAAACTAATTCTAACTGAGGTACTGAGGTAACTGAGGTATGGTTAAACTGCCAAAATCAAGACTTTCTGCTCACCTTCACTCCTTCATTCCTCTTTTCTCCCTCACTCTCTTCAATCCCACTCCACCCTCCAGGTCTTTAAAACAGCTGTTCACCACCATCTCTTATCCTCCCCCATCCAAAACCTTGATCTTTTCTACCCCCGCTAATTTCGGTCCCCTTGTGTTTTATACTTCTCCCACCCCCCCGCCCCCAAGCCCTCTCCCTCCCACACTTCTCCCTGCTCTCAAATGTTGTGGTTGTGTGCTTCCCCTTCTCTCCCCATCTTGTCTTCCGCTCCCTCTTTTTGTATATTTTGTTTGTCTGGTTGATTTGTTTGTGAAATAAATGTTAGCTCTTTCACGAGCCTCGATTCAGTATACAAACAAAAAAAAAAAAAAATTTGTTGTACTGTTATTCTTGTGTGATCTTAATACAATATTTGTTTGTGAGTAACAATTGGGGTGGCTTCTCCATTGATCTTTGACATACAGAATATCACATTTTTCTGCCGTGACTCCTCTCGGGGCTCGGAGGTACACCGTGACCAGGGGGTCAGGGAGGAGCACGTAACAGTTATCAGGAACTCTCGTCCACCAATCTTCCCCCTCCCTTCACACTTCCACTTCAAAGACAGCCCGACTCTGCCTATTCTTTGTCCACATCGACGATATAAATGAATCTCCTATCAAGACAATTCAGAAGATTCCTGGAACCTTTGTGTTGAGTCCTGTTCATGTATGCCGGCTTTGTACATTTTTTTTTTTTTTTTTTTTTTTGTCCAGTCGGTCTTTTCGGAGAGACATAGTAAGAGAGTGAGATTTGTCAGGATTGAAAGACATGTTCCACTTGTTGGACCAGTCTGTGATTTTGTCCAGGTCTGCAGAGAGTGAGGAGGCTGCAGACTGCCGATCTGAGGGATGAGGAATGGAGCGACAGAGAGTAGAGTCGTCAGCAAAGAGATAGAGAGGATTTTCAAGAGAGTCAGAGAGATCATTGATGAAGACCAGAAAAAGCACAGGGCCCAGAACACTACCTTGGGGAACTCCAGCCTGAACAGGAAGAGGAGATGAGAGAAACCCATTCAGGGCCACACGTTGACTACGACCAGAGAGGAAGTCCGCCAGCCATGCGTGGAGATTTCCATGGATACCAAAGGAGGAGAGTTTGGTGAGCAGAGCAGGGTGCCAGACCGTATCGAAGGCACGTGAAATGTCAAGGGAGACGGCTCTAATTTCCTGTTTGGTGTTGAGGACCTCCATCCATTGTTGAGAAAGCAGAAGCAGCATGTCCAGAGTAGAGTGACCAGGTCTGAAACCAAATTGATGATCAGAGATCAAGCCATTGGAGAAGCGGAAAGATTTCATATCTGAAGCAATGATGGATTCCATGACTTTGCTGATAATTGGGAGAAGGCTGATTGGTCTGTAGTTGCTGGGATCTGTTTTTGCACCTTTTTTGTGCAAAGCGGTGATGTTGGCTGATTTCCAAGCAGATGGCAGATGACCTTGAGCAAAGGAGAGGGTGAAGAGAACAGAAAGAGGGAGTGAAAGAGCGGAAGCACATGATTTTAGGACCCGTGGGCTGATGCCGTCAGGACCAGTTGCAGAATCAGAGTCGAGGGTTGACAGAAACTTTTCCACCTTGTCAGGAGGAAAGGACACAGAGTCCAGGAGCAGCTGGGTACGACTGGGTACGGTGGGTACAGAGAGGGATGGGTTTGGGACACAAGATTTAGAGGCAAACACAGAGTTGAGGCATTCAGCTTTTTCACTTGCGGAGTCAGCCGTTAAGCCGTTTGAGGTGAGGGAGGGGATGGAGGGGGAACAAACACCAGAAACAGATTTGACCAGATGCCACCAGGATTTGGAAGAGGGAGACAGATAAGAGAGTTCGGTCTTGAGAACGGTGAGATATTGTTTCCTGGCTCTCCTGAGGGTGGACACACACTTGTTTCGGGCTTTGTGAAAGGAAATGAGATTTCCTTCCGTTGGATTTGCTTTCCAGGAGACGAAAGCAAGTTGTTTCAGGGCAACAGCCTCACCACAAGATTCCGTGTACCATGGACGGGAGGAAGGGTATGACAACTGAAGACGAGATGGGATAAATCTGTGCATGAGAGAGAGCAATTTACTTTGAAAGAATTCCCAGGATGAGTTGATGTCAGAGGCGGTAGAGATGGGAGACCAGTCCAGATGATTGATGGCTGCTTGAAGACCGTGCCAGTTGGCCTGAGTGAAATTCCAGACTCGTCGACGCTGAGGAGGCTCTCTGAGAATGGTCAGAGAGATGTCCACTTTGACAAGCACATGATCAGATGAGCCGATTGGAGCAGAAGAAGAGCAGCAGACATTTTCAGGGAAGTTTGTCATTACCAAATCCAGAAGAGAAGATGCTCCGTTGACTGAGATCCGGGTCGGGAAATTGACAGATTGTGTCAGTCCCAGTGAGTCGCAGAAGTCCTTTGCTGAAGAGCTATGGCTGGTGAGAGAGGTACCCACACCCAGCCAACTCGCATGGTGACAATTGAAATCACCACATATGAGGAAGAGAGAGTTGGGATGGGTAGATAGAAGTTGGTCCATATTATCAGACAGCGAGATGCAGATGGAGTCATCGCTGTTTGGTGGACGGTACAACACACATATGAACAAAAGGTGGGAGCGAAGGGGAAGCCGTAGCCAAAGGTATTCCTGGGGGTGAAGTGGAGAGAGGGCAGTGGAGGGCGAGTGAGGAAGAGAGTTTTTTATAAAGATAGCAACCCCACCTCCAGGACGAGGCTCAGGTCTATCATACCGGAAGAGGGAGTAACCTGGGAGAGATACCAAGGCATCAGAGACATCATGAAGGAGGAAAGTTTCTGTTAAGCAGATCACATCTGGTTTGTCAGAAGCAACCTGTATGGAGAGATCAGTCAAGTTTGAGCGAAGGCCCCGGATGTTTGAGGTCCATACCGTTAATGAAGAGGAAGGGGGAGCATCGGGTCCAGAACAGGGGGGGGAGGGGTAGGGTAAGATGTGGAAGAGGAGGAAGAGGTAGGGAGAGCTGTTGAAGGTGTGTCAGAGATTTCAGAGATTTCAGAATAGCTTGGAGAAAGGGAAGAATGGGGCGGACAAAAGGTTTGATGGAGATTGGGTGAGGCACAGTGAGGTGTTATTTGAGGAGGAAGAAGAGCGAGGCAGAAGGTTGGGGGAGATGAAGGTGAAAGTTGGAAGGGGGAAGAAGCAGGGAGGATGCTTTGAGGAGGAGGGGTGAGAGGGGAGTCTAGGAGGGGAGGAGCGAGGGAGAGTCTCGGAGGGGAGGGGTGTGGGGGGAGTTTAGGAGGGAGGGGAGGGAAGGGGCAAGGGGGGGAGATTTGAAAGGGATGGGTGATGGGGAGGATTTGGTGGGGAGGGGTGAGATTGGATTTTGAAAAGTGTACGATTCATGAGAAACGAACATTTTTTGCAAAATGAGTTTGAGACCTTCGAGTCAAAAATATGTTTGAGGACACTGAAGGAGGGGTGGAGTTCTGGATAGTTTAGGGAATGTAGAAAGGAGGAACTGTAAGAGATGGTATTATATATATTTTTTGGAATGAATAGATTTGGTGAGCAAGACTAAAGCATCCTTTTGTAGGAAAAGAAGAAAACTGTGTTATAATATATGAGAGAAAATAGTTGTTCACAGGAGAGATTGTACATTTCTAATCACGTGATCGCGAACGAAGAACGAACGAACAAAAAAGAACAACAAATAAACGAATAACACCTGGGAAGGAAATATTTTTTGGGGTTTTTTTTTTTTGAGTAGAGATATTAAACAAGGAGGTATGGGGTGAACGACTGGGACGAACCAGAGAACGAAAATAAATGCAGCGCATTCGACGAATCGCTGAGAGAAAAACAAAACCACAAGGTCGGAGACGGTACTGTAGCCAAGCCTACAAGTACTAGGCCGCAGAATACTCGATACGCATTAACCGACGATTGTGTATACATGTACGAAAATTTAGCACCGAAAATTTTCCAAAAGATACGCTATAGCCATAGGTACATACACCGAAAGATAGATACAGTCTCGACAAAAACACAATTGAGAAGGATCACTTAGCTTCGAAAGCGTGAGCGCATGGAACAGCTTCGAAAAGACGTGACCTCGCCTCGTAACAATAATAGTATTCAAAAGTACAATCAATATGTCCTACGATGGTACCATCAGTTTTGTAATATATAACTCATTGTGCTCCAAGTGAGTGAAACAAGAACATCCCCAATGTCTCTTATTCCCCAGCTTCAAGCCCAAAGTTGATTCGCTCCAGCGATCGCCAGAACGATGTGCAATCGAGACCAGAATCCCGTGCGGATGGCAAGTACAGTCACACAGCCCAAAGCTGGTCAATGGTGCCCTCGAGGCGACTGGGAAATCACACCCTCAGGTATGGACTTTCACGGCTCACAGTCGGCGAACCGCAAATTAATCTTCAAGCCACGGTGCACACACACACGCCAGATACGTCTGAAAGCGGTGAAAACGGCTGACGAAGCAAAGACCTTGCTCGTCGCGCGAGTCAAAATGGCCGACGACAGGTTCTTGAGATGTAACGGCCCGGCGATAATTCTCCTCGGAATCCACCGCCAAAAACCTGACACGCAGGTTGATCGGTCACAGCGATGACAACTCTGTCGCAGGAATCCCTTTCCGGGGAACCCAAAAGTTCACTCGTGACTCTTGCTCGCCAACGTTCGCTCCAGACCGCAAGTAGCTCGGCTCCTTCTTGTCCGGCTCACTTGCTCCACCCTCTTTTCTCCTCTTCCTCCTCATCGTCCGGTTCCCGATCCGGTTTCCTGTTTCTTTTAACATTAACTTTTTTACCGTTTGAAAACAGTTCATGAACAATAAACCTTTTGAACACAATAATAGTACATGGAATCAGAAATATTTACAGTGGATGCAAACCACCACAACGGAAGTGACGAATCTGTAACAATAACACTGAGTCAGACATTTCTTTTACCGGTTGGTCACAATGGGAATTGCATTACTGAGGCGCCATGAGTCGCTAGTAAGACAAGATAAAGCATTTCTCAACCCCATCTCTTAAGCTGGTAATTACACAGCGGTGCAAATGTGAGATATGTAGATGCGGTTGCCATTACAGAGGCAATTTCTTCACCCAGGCTGGTGCCATTGCAGTCTCTGCTGAAGTCAATTTAAACATATATTGTCCCAAGACAAACGCTCCACGAGATAGTATAATAACTTCAACTTTAAGGGAGATAAGCATCTTAATATAATTCACCAAATGTCCGTCTGTCCGTTCGAAGGTACCGCAAAAACGGCTCAACGATATTTTGGGTGGGTATTCCTGGGACCCCTGGGAGTAAAATAGGCTATATTGTTTTTCCAATTTTTCCAAGTTTTCCAATTTTCCAGTTTTTCCAAACACGATGGAATAATATTTACTGATATGAACAGTGATGTGGCTTTTGTTGAAATTCTACAAATACTGTTTAGATTTTGATGACAATTATGAACCTGCCGCGAATCCGGAAGTGGGAAGATGACGGCAATGCGCGGGTTTGATAATGTCCAAATACAACCGTCATTCAATCGTAATGTTTAATCGTTAAACGTTAATCGTGTTAATCATTTTGTTAAAGTATCAATTGATGATTGGAATTGAGTGAATACAATTACGATTTTGAATTCGTAATTGTGTTCATCCAACCGTACAGAACTTTACATCAGGATTTAAATATTTGTTTTTGTCACGAATGTTGTTAAAAGTATATATTTTTATATTAATGTTATTTCATTTGTGATTGGAGTTATGCTGTTTGGAATGAAAAAAGAGATATCAAGTTCAAGTGAATGACGAAATGCCGTGACAGTTTCTACTTTCTAACCATGAATTCGCGGATCGCCACATGCAGATTCGCCATTGACTGGGTATGGAACAAACGTACCCGTTTGTTTGCCAACGGGTACGTTTTTCATGGAAATCCTTCATGAACTTGCTGTCCATGTCTGACGTGCGACTGAAGGTGCTACAGGAATGTGAAATTTATTGGTTTCATGCTTTAGCATTCGCCATTTCTGCATTGTCTGTTTGCTGCTGGCCTCCCACCCGTGCGTAGCACGGGTACCTCACTAGTTTGTTCTAATGCACATTTGTGGCCAATGACCTTTGCAGAACAGATCAATCCCCGATATTGCAGACACCTGGTATAATGTGACCACTCATTTCCATATGTATCATTAGGTATCGCAAACCCTATCACTATACAACTCCCACAAACCGCAATGCAACATCCAACAAAAAGACCAACCAACAAAAATAATTATCACTAAAGTATTTCTACAATCACAAGGAACCAGAGTGTCTCTCTCACAAGCCCTGACAATCAATTTGGGATGGGGAACAAACATCGAATTTTTAGATGCAGGCAACAACTCACCGACTTAAAAGAGAAACATTTGGAAGTTCAAAATGGACTTTCACAAGGCTATAAGGTAACAAAAGGTGAAAAATTTAAAGCGGGGTGCAGACTTTCTATAGGCACTGTAAATATTGAACCCCCCTCGTCAGTACTTCATAGAAGCGCATTTGGCAGTGATTACAGCATTGAGTCTTCTTGGGTATGTCTGTATCAGCTGTAAGGAGACGTAAGGCAGGCCAGCCAGCCAAGAGCAGAGAGCAGTACTCCATAAAGCTGCGGATGAAAGCCTTGTAGGTGGATAGGAGATCAGATGTGCCATGGAAGGACTTTGCACGATGGAGGATGTCTAGTCGGCATTTGGCTTTGGAGGCCAACTTTGAAATGTGGCTTGCCCAAGAGAGATCATGGCTGAGAGTGAGACCCAAGAGAGTTTGAATGACTGAACCTCTTCGAGATGGCTGTTGAGAAAGTAGAAGAGGGAGGGTTTGTCGTATGGTAGAGAGAGAGAGAGAGAGAGAGAGAGAGAGAGAGAGAGAGAGAGAGAGAGAGAGAGAGAGAGAGAGAGAGACAGAGACAGAGAGAGAGAGAGAGAGAGAGAGAGAGAGAGAGAATAAAATAAAATAAAATAAATGAGAATGAGAGAGAATGAGTGAGAGAGAGTGTATGGGATTTCTCAGGATTGAAGGACATATTGCAAGCGTTTGACCAGATTGTGATTTTGACAAGGTCGAAAGAGAGGGAAGAGGAGACTAAGGATGAGGGATGTGATGTCTGTCATAAGGATGAGGGATGAAACGGAAGAGAGTAGAGTCATCAGCAAAGAGATAAAGAGGATTTTCCAGAGAATCAGTGACATCATTGATGAAGATTAAGAATAGGATGGGGCCGAGAACTTTGCCTTGGGGTGCTCCAGCCTTGCCAAGGAGAGGAAAGGAAGGGTTCAATTGAGAGCCACACTTTGCCCCAAGAGTGGATGAAGTCAAGTAATCCACAAGTTGAGTTGGCCTTGGATTCTGTAGGCAGACAGTTTGGAGAGCAAGGTAAGATGCCAGACTGTATCAAAAGCTCGAGATATGTCCAGGAACATGGACCTGATTTCATGTCTGATATTGAGGCCCTCCATTCATTGTTGAGAGAGTAGAAGCTGCATGACCAAGGTGGAGCGACCTGGTCTGAATCCCAATTAATTATCTGAGATGAGATTGTTGGAGAAAAGGAATGATTTTATGTCAACTGCAATGATGGCTTCCATGACCTTGCTGATGATTGGAAGTAAGGTGATAGGTCTGCAGTTAAAGGGATCCATTTTTTCACCTTTTTATGTAATGCTATGATCTTGGCCGATTTCCAAATATATGGAATATTACCTATGGTAAATGACAGGGTGAAAATGACAGAGAGAGGATGTGAAAGAGCAGCAGAGCTGGTTTTTAGGCCACGTGAACTGATGCCGTCCGGTCCAGTTGCAGAGTCAGAATTGAGGGTTCCCAGAAGCTTTTCCACTTGTCAGTGCAAAAGTCACAGAATTTAGGAGCAGTTGGGTACGACTGGAAAGGATGTGTACAAAGAGAGAGGGGGTGATTAGCAACAAGATTGTGACGTAAATACAGATTTGAGGCATTCGGCCTTCTCACCAGTGGAGTTGGCTGTGATGCCATTGGAGGTGAGGAAAGGGTGGGTAGGGGTGCATACTCCAGAGACAGACTTGATAAGGCGCCAATCGGCTTTAGAGAAGGGAGACATGTTTGAAAGTTCATTCTTGAGATTGGGCAAGATGTTGTTTTCTGGCTCTCCTGAGTGTCGACACACACTTGTTGTGGCCTTTGTGGATCTGAGGTTGTCTTTGGTTTGATTTGCCTTCCGGAAGGAGAATGCAAGTTGTTTTAAAGCAACTGCCTCACCACAGAATTCAAAGAGCGGGAGGATGGGTGAAGACGAGATGGTAGGAAACCGTGCATAAGACAGCAGGTTTCTGTGGAAGAATTCCCAGGCTGAATTAATACCAAGGGCAGTATTGATAGGAGACCTGTCAAGTGTGATGGCTGCTTGCAGTGCCTGTCAGTTTGCCTGAGTTAACCACCAGACTCAAAAGCGCTCAGGCTGTTCTCTACAAATGGCCAGAGTGATGATGACCTTCACAAGCACATGATCAGATGAGCTAATTGGGTAGAGGACGAGCAAGATACATTCGCGGGGAAGTTGGTCATGACCATATCCAGAAGGTAATATTTGCCATTGGGAGAAATCGAGGTTGGGAAAATTCACGGATTGAGTCAGTCCCATGGCGTCACAGAAGTCTTTTGCAGAAATGTTGTGGCCGGTGAGAGAAGTACCAACACCCAGCCAATTAGCATAGCGACTGTTGAAATCACCATTTATGAGGAAAAGAGAGCTGGGATGAGTAATTAAAAGTTGATCCATGTCGTCTGAAAGAGAGAGATGTAGATGGAGTCGTCACTGTTGGGAGGACGGTACAACACACACACAAAAATGAGGGGGAAGTGGAGGGGAACTTGCACCTGCGGTTTGGGTGGCGTAAGAACAGCACACGGAGATGGATAAATGGAGTCTTTGATGTTGTCGCAGTCCGTTTGGACTTCAGAATGGAAATTGGTAACTCAGCCGAATTGCTCTGGTCTGAACTTTTGACATGGCAACAAATCTTTCGAAATATGGATATTGGTTTGTAGGATTAATTATAGTCCGTGGGCTGAGTAGGGTTTACATGCACCGCCCCCACAACTTAACTTCCCGGGTATGTCCATGTACCCCCCACCCTAGGGGTTAGGAAAAACCATGTTAACAGAAAAAAAACTCATTCCCAAGGTACCTCCCACGCATATTTTGATGTTACCCCCCCTGTGTCAGTGATTTCTGAAAATTAGGGGTAGGCGAAATTCAAATGGCCATAACTTTTTACCTAGTCATCCTATGGTTGCATATGACCCCTCAAAATGTTTGTCCTGGGACACTCTTTACAATGACATGTGTTATATGCAAATGAGGTCACTAATGAGGTCACCAGAGGTCAAACTATGAGGGAATGAGTTTTTTTTTCTGTTAACATGGTTTTTCCTAACCCCTAGGGTGGGGGGTACATGGACATACCCGGGAAGTTAAGTTGTGGGGGGGGGGGGGGGGCGGTGCATGTAAACCCTACTCAGCCCACGGACTATTAGAGACATACCAATATTACATAATCTATAAATATGGAATGCCAATGAAACTGCAAACTCTGCCTTTCTGTAATTGCCACAGCCAGTGGGAGTCTTTCTGGAGATCAATTACATATGCCTTTTCCATCTTCTCATCTCTCCTCTGAATTGAAGATTGTTACCAGATGGGTATTTTACCCAGGAGAACGATTGCTTTCTGGCTTTAAGCAATGACCTCTTGAACTCCATCCTCCCAAAGCAGCTCCTACAAACATTCTTGTAGCTTCTTAATGGATACCAGCCTTCATGAGACACCAGCGAGTCTGACCTTAGTGACCCATTCATTTCCCTTGCCAACTTCAAAGGGAATCCCAGCTATACAAGAACTAAACTCTCCAGAATCGACAGAAGACTTACTTGATTCGTCATGTTTTGCTGTGTATCCTGTGCTGTAACTTTTTTACAATCAAGTGAGCTTTTTCAGAGAATTATATCTTTACAAAGCATCAATGTGTGTGGACATTACTTGTTTATGTACACAAATTGTTGCTACAACAATGTACAGTGCAACTGCACCACCATGACAAGATTCAGGTCGATCAAACCAGAGGAGACAATAGCCAGGGAGAGACAATAATGTATCTATCAAGTGACGTCCTGTGGGAGTAAGGATTCAGGTGAACAGATGATATCCAGTTTATCAAAAGCGGCCTGGATTGCGAGATCTGTCAGGTTGGAATGGAGGTTGTCAGATTTTTGAGATCCACACACAGTGAGGGACAGGGGGAGACGGGCTGTTGATAGGACGTAGTGATGTGGAAAGGAGCCAGGAGAGAGTGCAGGGCAGGGAGAAGCTGGGGGAGGGGTGGGTGGTGGGAGGGGGTTGGTGAGGGGCTGAAGCTACGGGGGGGGGGGGGGTGAAGGGGCGAAGCCGGGAAGGGCAGGGGCAAAGCTGGGAAGTGGCCGGACGAGGGGGAAGCAGGTGGGGGAAGCAGATGGGGGGAAGGTACCGACATGGAGCGGTTTGACACCATGAATGGACGTGAAGGGGAAATGTTTGTCATGTGCACATAGCCTTTGCAAAATTGACCCCTCAGGATTCCCAGACAGGATAACCTGTGACAGACTTCCTGGGTGTGGTGGTGGTGAGAATGTTTTTGCTTGAAGAAATGGAGGAAAATTCAGCTGTAGGTGAAAGGAGGGTGGATGAACTAAGCGTTGAGGATTGAGGTTTTGGGAAATAAGCCGCGTCAAAGAGAAAAGGAAGAAATTTTGAGGAAGAATAATGAATGGGTTGTTCCTGATGGAGTAATAAGCAGAGCAAGACATTTTAAAATACATTTTAGAAGCAGTTTGTTTTGAATGGTGTGAAGAGGTTTGAAGGAAGAGAAACGTACGTGTTATTCAGTTTGGGATATTGTGATGAAGGTGTCTTGCCGAACGCACACTCAACAAACGCACCATTCCTGATTGCTATCCAATTCCCCATTTGCAGGATTTTTCATCCTCCCTCGAAGGTGCACAGGTTATTTTCCAAGATAGACCTTGTCAGAGCACCAGGTACCAGTCGAACCAGCTGACATACACAAAAGAGCCATCACAACACGTTTTGGCCACTACGAGGTTGTTCGCATGCCCTTCGGCTTACGTAATGCTGCACAGACGTTTCCACGGTTGATCGATGATGTAATCCACGGTTGGCCATTTGTCTACGCTTACTTTGACAATGTGCTAGTGGCAAGCCCTTCCGAGGAAGAACACGAGACACCTCCAATGACTTTGTGGGCGCTTCGCTAAGTATGGCATTGCCATCAATCCCAGCAAGTGCCAGTTTGGGGTGCCATCACTTACTTTCCTCGGCACATCGTGGCTGAACATGGTATCTGCTCACTGGAGGAGAAAGTCAAGACCATTCAGGCCTGTCCTGCACCCACATCACTGCGCAAGTTGAGAGAATTTCTTGGCTTTATGAACTTTTACAGGAGCTTTATCCCTAACTGCGCAGATATATCTCAGCCTTTGACGGATACACTACGTAACAAGATTATGAAACATCAGCCTATCACCCTCAATGAAAAAGAACTGTCTTCCTTCAAGGAAGTGAAAGTAAGGTTGGTTGGCCACACTTCTTGTACATCCCAAGGCTGAAGCACCACCATACCTCTTAGTTGATGCATCAGTTGTGTGCGTAAGATCAGTTTTGCAGCAGAATGTAAATGACGTCTGGGAACCACTCTGATTTTTCTCAAAGAATTTCCAACCTGCAGAGACCAGATATAGCACGTTTGGGAGAGACCTCATTACAGCGAACCTGAGGGTCAAACACTTTTGGCCTCTGCTAGAAGGAAGGACGTTCTTATCTATATTATATGGATAACAAGCCATTGACCTATCTATGCTCTCAAGTCAGGACCCGATTGCTACTCTCCAAGAGAAGTCCATCTTGATTTCACCACCCAGTTCATGACGGACTTGAGGCACATCAGTGGCAAAGACAACTTTGTAGCAGATTCACTCTCCCAAGTGGACGTAAATGCTCTGGGGGCATCTAACATCGTTGATTTCGCTATCATAGCTGAGGCCCAACAGCTTGATGATGAGCTACAAAGGCTGCGAACCAGTTCAACGTCACACCATTTTAAAGAAATACCACTTCCTATTTCTGAGGGTAAGATTGTCTGAGATGTTTCCACAGGTGAACTCCGCCCTTACCTCCCGATTGATTACCGACATGCGATAGCCAGTCGCAATACCCATCCCTGATCAGACAACAGAGACAGTAGCACAAGCATTCATCCCGCATTGGGTAGCTGTGTTCGGTGCACCATCGACAATAACCACAAACTGAGGTCGTCAGTTCAAATCAGCCCTTTCCCAAGCTTTGTCTGAACTACTTGGGAGAACTACGGTAGGAGAACACGAATCTCAGCTTATCATCCGTCATCTAATGGGCTCGTGGAACAATTCCATCGACAGTTGAAAGCATCTCTGAAAGCCCATGCAAGCACAAGATGGATGGAGAGTCTTCCTATCGTCTTGCTAGATATACAAACTGCGGTTAAGCCAACCTAGGTTGCTATGCTGCTGAGTTAGTTTTTGACACAGTTCTCAAGTTACCAGGACAGTTCCTGGCACCTAGTCAGTTGAATCACGACTGGATCCTAGCAACTATGTACATAGACTATGGATGCACATGAGAAACCTGAAGCCTATACCTACCAGGTTACAGCACAGGCAAACCCAGAATAATTCAGACATGAAGAGTCGTACTCATGTGTTTGTATGACACAACGTGGTGCAGAAGCCCCTTCAACCCCGTATTATGGATCGTTTGAAGTCATCCACCAAACTGACAATTTTTTCCATATTGACAACAATTGCAAACATGATACTGGCAGCATTGACAGGTTGAAGCCTGCTTATGTGGAACACGACCTGAGTACTGCACTTGCGACCAGCACCAGCACCGGCAGCGGTAGAAGTTCCACTGACACACTCGACTATCACAGGTAAGCCCGACTAAACTTGGGAGACAAATTAAATGATTCAACATAGCAGGATACAGTTCAGGACAGAGAAATTGAAGAAAAACACAAGCAGCAAAGCAAGAATAAAAATAGGGGCAATACCCCTGCTCACCTGGTAGAATAAATAGTATACTGCACTGACTGAAGGTATTTTAAACCAATTTAAATGGTTGCTAGAAGACAGGGCAGCATGTAGAAGCATACTAACATAATCAGAAGACTTTAAATAAACAAACAAATAAATACCTATTTTGGGGGGCAACCCCCCCTCCCACCCTGTGTATCTACTCAGAACCCAATTTTTCCAATGCCTTGAGCAAACATTGGTACATTACGGATGATGAAGGTTGTGGTGAAGTTTCATCGAAATAGTGTGTGTAGGTTCTGAGAAGAAAGCAAATACCTATTTTGGGGGTCAAACCTGGATCCACTTTGACCCCCAGTAAACCCCCTTAGACCCCGATTTTTTAAATGCCGTGAACAAACTTTAGTCACAACACAACATTTATCATTTGTGCCAAATTTGGTCGCAATCCCATCAGCGGTTTCGGAGAAGAAGTTTCAAGTGTTTACGGACGGACGGACTGACGGACTGACGGATGGACGACGCGCCATCGCATAAGCTCCCCTGAACTTCGTTTCAGGTGAGCTAAAAACAAAACAGTAAAACACACCACCAATGGTAGGGAGAACTTAGCTTAAAATAACTGGTAGGAGAGAGTGCCGATCAGTTGTCCACGTGCGCCAATCCCTAAACTGGAAGTGACTTCCTAATCTCCCTAAACATTTCCTAAACAAACTACTTGAAGAGGTTAAATCAACCATAATCGTGCGAGGTCTTTCCTTCGCCAGTCTGAATGTTTGACAGCCTATAAGACCTTCATTTGCAGCTTCATGGAGTACTGCTCTCCCATTTGAGCTGGCACTACTGCCTCACACCTGCCCTTCTTGTTGCCATGCAAAGCATTTTCCTCCCCCTCCCACAGTTCTCTCGATGTCCCTGCTCTCAAATGTGGTGTTTGTGTCCTTCCCCCTCTCTCCCCATCTTGTCTACCGCTCCCCTTATTTTTTTGTGTTTTGTGTGTCGGTTTGACTTTTTGTGTGATTAATGTTTGCTCTTTCACGAGCCTCGATCTTGTATACAAAAAAAAGAAGAAAAAAGAAGCAAAGCCCTCAAAATCTTTGGGATCTCTGGCGGCGAAACTGTGTCTCGGCCTGTTAATTTTGCATTCTAGAGCATGGTGGCCTATATGTATTCCACCGTCTCCTTTTTTGTATTGCACCCTCTGCCCTTTTATTGGCTCTGTCCCTCGCAGATTTCTGCACAGTAACGCTGTTCTTGATCGACTCACAATATTCAGGCTCACTGCTCACCTCCACTCATTTGTTCCTGTTTCCTCTCGTCTCGTCTATGGAAACAACTTCCCCATTCTGTTTAGTTCCAGTCTTCCCTCCAGGGCTTCAAGAGCGCTGTCCACCATAATTTCAGGTATTCACCACTAACCACTATCCCATCTGTGCACCACTACTTCAGGTATTCACCACTAACCACTATCCCATCTGTGCACCACTACTTCAGGTATTCACCACTAACCACTATCCCAGCTGTTCACTACTATTTCAGGTATTCACCACTAACCACTATCCCAGCTGTGCACCACTATTTCAGGTATTCACCACTAACCACTATCCCAGCTGTGCACCACTATTTCAGGTATTCACCACTAACCACTATCCCAGCTGTGCACCACTATTTCAGGTATTCACCACTAACCACTATCCCAGCTGTGCACCACTATTTCAGGTATTCACCACTAACCACTATCCCAGCTGTGCACCACTATTTCAGGTATTCACCACCAACTACTATCCCAGCTGAGCACCACTACTTCAGGTATTCACCACTAACCACTATCCCAGCTGTTCACCACTACTTCAGGTATTCACCACTAACCACTATCCCAGCTGTGCACCACTATTTCAGGTATTCACCACTAACCACTATCCCAGCTGTTCACTACTATTTCAGGAATTCACCACAAACCACTATCCCAGCTGTGCACCACTATTTCAGGTATTCACCACTAACCACTATCCCAGCTGTGCACCACTATTTCAGGTATTCACCACCAACTACTATCCCAGCAGTTCACCACAACTTCAGGTATTCACCACAAACCACTATCCCAGTTGTGCACCACTACTTCAGGTATTCACCACTAACCACTATCCCAGCTGTTCACCACTACTTCAGGTATTCACCACTAACCACTATCCCAGCTGTGCACCACTATTTCAGGTATTCACCACTAACCACTATCCCAGCTGTTCACTACTATTTCAGGAATTTACCACAAACCACTATCCCAGCTGTTCACCACTATTTCAGGAATTCACCATTAACCACTATCCCAGTTGTGCACCACTATTTCAGGTATTCACCACTAACCACTATCCCAGCTGTGCACCACTATTTCAGGTATTCACCACTAACCACTATCCCAGCTGTTCACCACTATTTCAGGAATTCACAACGAACCACTATCCCAGCTGTTCACCACTACTTCAGGTATTCACCACTAACCACTATCCCAGCTGTGCACCACTATTTCAGGAATTCACCACTAACCACTATCCCAGCTGTGCACCACTATTTCAGGTATTCACCACTAACCACTATCCCAGCTGTGCACCACTATTTCAGGTATTCACCACTAACCACTATCCCAGCTGTTCACCACTATTTCAGGAATTCACCACTAACCACTATCCCAGTTGTGCACCACTACTTCAGGTATTCACCACTAACCACTATCCCAGCTGTTCACCACTACTTCAGGTATTCACCACAAACCACTATCCCAGCTGTTCACCACTATTTCAGGAATTCACCACAAACCACTATCCCAGCTGTGCACCACTATTTCAGGTATTCAGCACCAACTACTATCCCAGCAGTTCACCACTACTTCAGGTATTCACCACTAACCACTATCCCAGCTGTTCACCACTACTTCAGGTATTCACCACTAACCACTATCCCAGCTGTTCACCACTACTTCAGGTATTCACCACTAACCACTATCCCAGCTGTTCACCACTACTTCAGGTATTCACCACTAACCACTATCCCAGCTGTTCACCACTACTTCAGGTATTCACCACCAACCATTATCCCAGCTGTTCACCACTACTTCAGGTATTCACCACTAACCACTATCCCAGCTGTTCACCACTACTTCAGGTATTCACCACTAACCACTATCCCAGCTGTGCACCACTACTTCAGGTATTCACCACTAACCACTATCCCAGCTGTTCACCACTACTTCAGGTATTCACCACTAACCACTATCCCAACTGTCCACCACTATCCCCTATCCATATTCATGATCTCTTCAACCCCAAAAGACCCCATTCCCAAGCATCACTTTTTCCAGGATATTTTGATTTCCCCCCCTCTCCCTCACCCCTTTTTGTTTGTTAGTTGTTGTTTCTTTGTTCCTTTTCTGTTTCAGCCCCATGGGAATGGGAAAATTCCTCTTCTTTCTGTGTTTCATTCAGCTTATGTGCAGCTTGTTCACCCCCATATGTGCTTCTCCCTCTCTCTTTGATCTCACTTGTACTCTGCTGTTAGTGTTCCCCCATTTTCATTTTGTTCCCTTCCATTCTGATCTAGCTCTCCCATGAGCCTCAATCATGTGTACAAAATCCTTGGCACACCTGAGCTCCTCACCACATACAAGGCTTTCATCCGCAGCTCAATGGAATACTGCTCTCCCCTCTGGGCCGGTGCTCCTGCCTCACACCTAGCTCGTCTTGACGCTGTTGAAACCAAAGCGTTCAGAATCATTGGAATCTCCTCCCGTGATGAAGCTGAGTCTGAGGGCCTTTCACTTACTCACCGCAGGCAGGTTGGTGGTCTTTCCGTCTTCTACCGATTCCTCTCCGGCCTTGCTCATCCAGCTCTCTCTGGGCTCTGTCCCCCAAATATTCCTACAGGTCGCACAAGATCTGCCTGCAACCCTCTTATGGTTAAACTGCCAAAATCAAGACTCTCTGCTCACCTTCACTCCTTCATTCCTCTTTTCTCCCGCCTCTGGAACAAACTCCCTCACTCTCTTCAATCCCACTCCTCCCTCCAGGTCTTTAAAACAGCTGTTCACCACCATCTCTTATCTTCCCCCATCCAAAACCTTGATCTTTTCTACCCCTGCTAATTTCACCCCAAATCCACTTTTTTGAAATTCCAACTTCTTTCCTGGAAGTCCTTGGTGTCCTTGTGTTTATACTTCTCCCACCCCTCCCCCCCCCTTCCCACGCCGCCTCCCCCCAAGCCCTCTCCCTCCCACACATTCCCGATGTCCCTTCTCTCAAATGTTGTTTTTATGTGCTTCCCCTTCTTTCCCCATCTTGTCTACCGCTCCCCTTTTTATATACTTTGTTTGTTTGGCCGTTTGATTTGTTTGTGTGATAAATGTTAGCTCTTTCACGAGCCTCGATTATGTATCCCAAAAAAAAAAGAAAAAAAAAAGAAGAGGTAAATGAGAGTGTGGCTCCTGATTTCAGTGAGAAAAGAAAGGTTACAAAGGATATTTAATTGCTGTGTACCTCTTCCATATCTTTCCGGAAAGTTCCAAAAGTGTTGTTGCTTTTGGACAGCATGGTTTGGAAGTCCCCGATCTTTTCAGAGTAAACCACCAGCTGAAAGGACAGTAAACATGGCATGTACAGTTCATGTGAAAAATAACCCACAAAAACAACCGCAGAGTACAGTGTTCACACCAGCATTTTACATTTTCAATCTTGTGACTGCTTTTCTCTTTTGAAATGCCTTCTTTCTTTTGCAGGAAGGTAAAACCAAAATAAAATCGTGATAAAGTAAGCACAAGTACTTTCAACCCAAACACTAAAATACCTACATGCTCTTGAAAAACTGTGAAAAGCTTCTCCATATCCCAACATACTTGCATAACCTCCATAGTTGCATAACTTTCCATATTTGCATAACCTCCATATTTGCATAACTTCCATATTTGCATAACTTCCATATTTGCATAACTTCCATAATTGCATAACTTCCATAATTGCATAACCTCCATATTTGCACAACCTCCGTATTTGCACAACCCCCGTATTTGCATAACCTCCGTATTTGCATAACCTCCATATTTGCATAACCTCCGTATTTGCATTACTTCCGTATTGGCATACCTTCCATATTGGCATAACCTCCATATTGGCATAACTTCCATATTTGCATAACCTCCATAATTTGCATAACTTCAGTATTTGCATAACCTCAGTATTTGCATAACCTCTGTATTTGCATAACATCCGTATTTGCATAACGTCTATTTGCATAACCTCCGCATTTGCATAACCTCAGTATTTGCATAACCTCAGTTTTTGCATAACCTCAGTATTTGCATAACCTCTGCATTTGCATAACCTCCGTATTTGCATAACCTCCGTATTTGCATAACCTCAGTATTTGCATAACCTCAGTATTTGCATAACCTCCGTATTTGCATAACCTCCGTATTTGCATAACCTCCGTATTTGCATAACCTCCGTTTTTGCATAACCTACGTATTTGCATAAGCTCCGTATTTGCATAACCTCCGTATTTGCATAACCTCCGTATTTGCATAACCTCCATATTTGCATAACCTCCGTATTTGCATAATCAAGATGGCAGATCATCACTAATGTCAGATCAGAATGGCCAATCAGTTGAAGAAGAAAAAAAAGCAAACAACTATGTAGGAGAAATTTTCACCAAACTGAATCATAATCTTAAGACATATCGCTCAAAAAAACGAACAAACTCCCTGTACATGGTATTTATGGAATACGTTCCCTGTGCAGTCACCTTGGTGCGAGCCAACTCCTGTTTTTGAAGATTTTTAAAATTTGATCCAATATGGCTGCCAGAGCAGTGAGGGATGACATCATAAAGTTATATTCTCTAATATATGTAACCATGTGGTAAAATGTTGACAAACATCGAAAGGTAACAGAGTTAGAGTTTCGAATTAGAGTTGGCCATGCCCATTGCAGAGCAGAACTGACGAAGGCTGAGGGGGCGTGGCGTTTCAGGCTGAGAAAGATGGAGGCGGCCATTAATTTATGAAAATCCTGTATGAAGCTGCGTGAGGTGCCATCCTATGGTAAATATACTTGTAATATTCGTTAAAAAACATGACAAGAGTATAAAGTTGGTATGGTGTCATGTTTTATTGAGGAAATGTTTGACAATATGTTTGCATTTAATGGACAGATGGTTTTTGATTTAGCGGTTGAGTGCATGTTCTGGAATGTTCCGGGGGAGATTTCCGGAGGAGATTAGTGCTGATTCGGGAGGAAAGCAAACCCATCCCTCTCTGTACCCACCGTACCCAGTCGTACCCAGCTGTTCCTGGACTCTGTGTCCTTTCCTCCTGACAAGGTGGAAAAGTTTCTGTCAACCCTCGACTCTGATTCTGCAACTGGACCTGACGGCATCAGCCCACGGGTCCTAAAATCCTGTTCTTCCGCTCTTTCATACCCTCTCTCTGTTTTCTTCACCCTCTCTTTTGCTCAAGGTCACTGCCATCTGCTTGGAAATCAGCCAACATCACCGCTTTGCACAAAAAAGGTGCAAAAACAGATCCTCGCAACTACAGACCAATCAGCCTTCTCCCAATTATCAGCAAAGTCATGGAATCCACCATTGCTTCAGATATGAAATCTTTCCTCTTCTCCAATGGCTTGATCTCTGATCATCAATTTGGTTTCACACCAGGTCACTCTACTCTGGACATGCTGCTTCTGCTGTTTCAACAATGGATGGAGGTCCTCAATGCCAAACAGGAAATTAGAGCTGTCTCCTTTGACATATCACGTGCCTGCGATACGGTCTCGCACCCCACTCTGCTCACCAAAGTCTCCTCCTTTGGTATCCATGGAAATCTCGACGCATGGCTGGCGGACTTCCTCTCTAGTTGTAGTCAACGTGTGGCCCTGAATGGGTTTCTCTCATCTCATCTTCCTGTTCAGGCTGGACTTCCCCATGGCAGTGTTCTGGGCCCTGTGCTTTTTCTGGTCTTCATCAATGATCTCTCTGACTCTCTTGAAAATCCTCTCTATCTCTTTGCTGATGACTCCACTCTCTGCCACTCCATTCCTCATCCCTCAGATCGGCAGTCTGCAGCCTCCTCACTCTCTGCAGACCTGGACAAAATCACAGACTGGTCAAACAAGTGGAACATGTCTTTCAATCCTGACAAATCTCACACTCTTACGATGTCTCTCCGAAAAGACCGACTGGACAACCCTCCCATCCACTTTCTGAATAATCCTCTCCAAGAAGTTCTGTCACTCAAGCTTTTGGGTCTCACTATCTGCCATGATCTTTCCTGGGAAAACCACATTTCAAATCTGGCCTCCAAAGCCAGTCGCCGACTGGGCATCCTCCGTCGTGCGAAGTCCTTCCTTGGCACACCTGAGCTCCTCACCACATACAAGGCTTTCATCCACAGCTCAATGGAATACTGCTCTCCCCTCTGGGCCGGTGCTCCTGCCTCACACCTAGCTCGTCTTCACGCTGTTGAAACCAAAGCATTCAGAATCATTGGAATCTCCCGCGATGAAGCTATCTCCGAGGGCCTTTCACTTACTCACCGCAGGCAGGTTGGTGGTCTTTCCGTCTTCTACCGACTCCTCTCCGGCCTTGCTCCCCCAGCTCTCTCTGGGCTCTGTCCCCCAAATATTCCTACAGGTCGCACAAGATCTGCCTGCAACCCTCTTAAGGTTAAACTGCCAAAATCAAGACTCTCTGCTCACCTTCACTCCTTCATTCCTCTTTTTCCCGCCTCTGGAACAAACTCCCTCACTCTCTTCAATCCCACTCCTCCCTCCAGGTCTTTAAAACAGCTGTTCACCACCATCTCTTATCTTCCCCCATCCAAAACCTTGATCTTTTCTACCCCCGCTAATTTCACCCCAAATCCATTTTTTTGAAATACCAACTTCTTTCCTGGAAGTCCTTGGTGTCCTTGTGTTTTATACTTCTCTCACCCCCCCCCCTCCCTCTTCTCACGCCTCCTCCCCCCAAGCCCTCTCCCTCCCACACATCTCCCGATGTCCCTGCTCTCAAATGTTGTGTTTGTGTGCTTCCCCTTCTCTCCCCATCTTCTTTACCGCTCCCCTTTTTATATACTTTGTTTGTCTGTTTGATTTGTTTGTGTGATAAATGTTATCTCTTTCACGAGCCTCGATGCTGTATACAAAAAAACAACAAAAATGAACATATGTCACCCACAGGGTGAACCGTATCTTGCCATTTGACCTTGACCTTAATAATTTCGTATGGTGAATAGTATGTCTTCATGACCAACGCACATGAAATATTGAAAGATTTTGATGAGAACTGAGGAAATAATTTTTTCATGAAAATTCCGTTTTTTCGTCATGACGTCATCAAATGACGTCATAGCGTCAAACTGTTTACAGATCTGGGAAGCACTCATCAAGGGCATTCATATGAGGTATTACTCGATATGGTACCTACGATTTCAAAATTTGACCTTGGGGTCAATAATTTTCGACCTCCAGCGCTAACCATGAAGGTCAAGGCCGATCGCCACCAAAAACTAATCAGCTGAGCGCCGGACCATATACTAGATTCCCATGAAGTTTGGAGACGATCCGATCAAAGTTACTCAAAAAATTAGTGTTTCGTCGACCTCCATGATTGGCCGCAAAGTGACCTTGACCTTTGACCTTGACCTTCATAATTTTGTGTGCTAAAGGGTATCTCTAAAAGACTCTGATATGCGAACTTACAAGAGTTTCCAAAGGGAACTGTGCTCTACAGAGTGACCTAAACAATGCGAACTAAAGCAATACAATATACATGAAAAGTGCAGTTTTTTCGTCATAACGCCGTCAAATGACGTCACATTGTCAAACTAGTTATATGTTTGGAAAGCACTCAACAAGGGCTTCAATTTGAGGTACTACTCGATATGGTAACTGAAACTTGAAAATTTTACCTTTTGGTCAAAATTGAATGACCTTCAAAATGACCTTGAAGGTCAAGGCCGATCGACACCAAAACTAATCAACTGAGCGCCATACCACACCCTATATACCCACCAAGTTTGGAGATCATAAGATCAAAGTTACTCAAAAAATAAGGGTTTCGTAATTTGACCTTGGGGTCAATAATTTTCGACCTCCAGCGCTAACCATGAAGGTCAAGGCCGATCGCCACCAAAAACGAATCAGCTGAGCGCCGGACCATATACTAGATTCCCATGAAGTTTGGAGACGATCCGATCAAAGTTACTCAAAAAATTAGTGTTTCGTCGACCTCCATGATTGGCCGCAAAGTGACATTGACCTTTGACCTTGACCTTCAAAATTTTGTGTGCTGAAGGGTATCTCTATAGGACTCTGATATGCGAAGTTACAGGAGTTTCCAATAATAACTGTGGTCTACAGAGTGATCTAAACGTGAAAAAAAAATGATTAACCACAAACAAAAAAACAAAAAAAGAACATGTCACCCACAGGGTGAACCGTATCTTGCCATTTGACCTTGACCTTAATAATTTCGTATGGTGAATAGTATGTCTTCATGACCAACGCACATGAAATATTGAAAGATTTTGATGAGAACTGAGGAAATAATTTTTTCATGAAAATTCCGTTTTTTCGTCATGACGTCATCAAATGACGTCATAGCGTCAAACTGTTTACAGATCTGGGAAGCACTCATCAAGGGCATTCATATGAGGTATTACTCGATATGGTACCTACGATTTCAAAATTTGACCTTGGGGTCAATAATTTTCGACCTCCAGCGCTAACCATGAAGGTCAAGGCCGATCGCCACCAAAAACGAATCAGCTGAGCGCCGGACCATATACTAGATTCCCATGAAGTTTGGAGACGATCCGATCAAAGTTACTCAAAAAATTAGTGTTTCGTCGACCTCCATGATTGGCCGCAAAGTGACCTTGACCTTTGACCTTGACCTTCATAATTTTGTGTGCTAAAGGGTATCTCTAAAAGACTCTGATATGCGAACTTACAAGAGTTTCCAAAGGGAACTGTGCTCTACAGAGTGACCTAAACAATGCGAACTAAAGCAATACAATATACATGAAAAGTGCAGTTTTTTCGTCATAACGCCGTCAAATGACGTCACATTGTCAAACTAGTTATATGTTTGGAAAGCACTCAACAAGGGCTTCAATTTGAGGTACTACTCGATATGGTAACTGAAACTTGAAAATTTTACCTTTTGGTCAAAATTGAATGACCTTCAAAATGACCTTGAAGGTCAAGGCCGATCGACACCAAAAACTAATCAACTGAGCGCCATACCACACCCTATATACCCACCAAGTTTGGAGATCATAAGATCAAAGTTACTCAAAAAATAAGGGTTTCGTAATTTGACCTTGGGGTCAATAATTTTCGACCTCCAGCGCTAACCATGAAGGTCAAGGCCGATCGCCACCAAAAACTAATCAGCTGAGCGCCGGACCATATACTAGATTCCCATGAAGTTTGGAGACGATCCGATCAAAGTTACTCAAAAAATTAGTGTTTCGTCGACCTCCATGATTGGCCGCAAAGTGACCTTGACCTTTGACCTTGACCTTCAAAATTTTGTGTGCTGAAGGGTATCTCTATAGGACTCTGATATGCGAAGTTACAGGAGTTTCCAATAATAACTGTGGTCTACAGAGTGATCTAAACATGAAAAAAAAATGATTAACCACAAACAAAAAAAAAAACAAAAAAACAAACAAACAAACATACAAACTGACTAATACATCTTGCAAAAACTTCGTTTTGGCAAGATAAAAACAACAACACGTGTTTGTAAGTAAATCGAGGTGTCCCCCAATAATAAGTAGTGTTGTAAACACACTAGTTAATGGTGAGCAACATTGTAAAAGGTTGGGATCACATGAATGTAGGTGAACTGAAACATGAGGCAAAGCTGTTTTCGTAAAGACATGTTTTATATCTTTAAATGGTGCCAGCTTTTCTGTACCCAAGCATACCTACAATAAAAGGGTATTCGGTATTTTAATAAATATGTTCTACAACATAAGAATGGGAGTTTTTTCAATAAAAGATTGGTTTTATACTGATGTTAATAAACCTACAAATGTAGATTTAATTAAAATGTTAAATAATGAGAAGGTTTTAAAGTTGATAAAATACAAAGCTCTTTTAGAAATTCAGAAGAAATTTTATTGGTTTCCTGTTGTAAAAAAAAAAATTTTTTGAGACAGGAATTTTACTATAATTCACCAAATGTCCGTCTGTCCGTTCCAAGGTACCGCAAAAATGGCTCAACCGATCGCAACGATATTTTGGGTGTGTATTCCTGGGACCCCTGGGAGTAAAATAGGCCATATTGTTTTTCCAAGTTTTCCAATTTTCCAGTTTTTCCAAACACGATGGAATAATATTTACTGATATGAACAGTGATGTGGCTTTTATTGAAATTCTACAAATACTGTTTATATTTTGATGACAATTATGAACCTGCTGCGAATCCGGAAGTGGACAGATGACAGCAATGCGCGGGTTTGATAATATCCAAATACAACCGTCATTCAATCGTAATGTTAAATTGTTAGACGTTAATCGTGTTAATCGTTTTGTTAGAGTATCAATTGATGATTGGAATTGAGTAAATACAATTACGATTTTGAATTCGTAATTGTGTTCATCCAACCGTACGGAACTTCACATCAGGATTTAAATATTTGTTTATGTCACGAATGTTGTTAAAAGTTTATTTTTTATATTAATGTTATTTCATTTCTGATTGGAGTTATGCTGTTTGGAATGAAAAAAGGGATATCGAGTTCAAGTGAATGACAAAATGCCATAAACGGTTTCTACTTTCTAAACATGAATTCGCGGATCACCAAATGCAGCTTCGCTATTGACTGGGTATGGAACAAACGTACCCATTTGTTTGCCCATGGGTACGTTTTTCATGGAAGTCCTTCACGAACTTGCTGTCCATGTCTGACGTGTGACCGAAGGTGCTACAGGAATGTGGAATTTATTGGTTTAATGCTTTAGCATTCGCCGTTTCTGCATTGTCTGTTTGCTTCTGGCCTCCCACCTGTGGGTAGCATGGGTACCTCACTAGTATCAAGAAATTCAGATGAATGTATGTTTGATATTCTATGAGGAGATGGTTCAAGGGTAGTAAGGGATGAGGAAGGAGTTGAAGAAGAAAATGAGGAAAGGCAGAGAAGAGAGAAGGAGGAAAGGGAGAAAAGTGAGAAGCAGGAAAGGGAGAAAAGAGAGAAGGAGGAGAGGGACAAAAGTGATAGGGAGAAAAAATATAAAAATATGGAAACCAGTGAGATTAATAAAAGATTGGAGGTATTACAGAAAATATATCAAACTCAACGCACTGAGGAGGAAAATAAAGAAATTAAAAGTCTAATGGAAATATTAGCTTTAAGAGTGCTTGACATAACTTCAATTTTAGGGAGGAGTTTTAACGAAAAAATGTGGATAAGAAAGAAGGAAAAGATTATATAGTTGATGATGTTGGTGTTATTGACTTTAGTTAAAGTTTTATATTTTTTCCGAAATAAATGGAGGAGAGAGTGAAGGCATTCCGAAGGATTCTTTATATTTTAAAAATCAAGATAGAAATGTATATGTTGGAAACCAAAAAGGTTTTCGCACTCTGTATGAATTTTTCTCATAAATAAATATGAGTTATTGTCTCAAGTGTATAAAGAAAACTAATACTAAAAATATCTCGCATGTTAAAAGTAAAAATAATAGAGTTTATGAAAAGGGGATATGTTTCGTGTGTGGCTGTAAAAAGCGTCAATTCATTTCGAAGCATAAAAGTGGGGGAGATATCCAAAAGTTTTTGTCGGGTAGTAAATTTACAACAACTGGAATTCCAGGGGAATTACACCTCATGGGGTATTCTTTCTGTGGTCCAAGAACAAACTTGGATAAAAGATTAGATGAGGCTGACAATCCTAAAGGTTGGTCTAAACCTCTAAATAGGGTTGATGAAGTGTGTATGAAGCATGATATTGATTAATGGGAATAGCACTACGTTGGATGAAAAACACGAACCCGACAGAGAAATGTTCTAAAATGTATCTCTTTATCTCTGTTGTAAAAAATTCCAAAATTTATCAAATCTCTGATACGAAATCCAACGTTGAGAGATAAAGTTGATAGGTTTATCGTGAAAAAATTGATAAGTTCTAAATTGAGACTTGGTCATGATTATCAAAAAAAACTATTCAGCTCTAATGATGTCATCAAGACTAAAGGGCAAATAGTTTTTTCTGATGAATTACATAAACCTATAATCACAAAGTTTAAAAGAAGGAAGGTTTATTCCAAAGGGGTTTATTACATCTGGTCTGTTGATTTAATTGAACTAAATAATGAAAAGGGATACAAGTATGCTTTAACCGTTATTGAATTGAGGAGTAGATTTGCATGGGTTTTTCCTTTGAAAAACAACAGGGGTAATGTAATACTCTTATGTTAGCTTTCAGTGAAATATTTTATTAAAAGCAAAAGGAAACCAAAGAAGTTATGGACTGATGAGGGAACATAGTTCTACAACAAAACTGATGAAATTTCTTAAAGATAATGGTATGACATTATACAGAACCTTTAATGAAGGGAAGGCAGTTGCTATTGAGCGTTTTAATCGCACTTTGAAAGAGAGACTATACAGTGCGTATCAAAAAAAGGTAATCCGAATTCAAGGGGTTAATATGCAAAGGTTATTAATTTTGACAACTTACATGTGGTTTACTAATTAAGAGGAGATCCTCAGCTTTCCATTGATACTTTCCATGCATCATTGCTGTCACACATGACCGAGTACATGTTCATTGAAAATGACAAGTTCAAATCGCATTTTTACAAGTTTGGCTAATCGATGCAAGTCAGGATAATTGGTGCAAAATGAACGTCAGATGTGAACTTTTCTCAGGAATGATTGGCCTTTATGCACCCACACCTTCAACATGTCCACCTCCCCTTTCAACACAAAGCTCATAGCGGCGGAGCATGCCCTGAACTGCTCGTCTCACCAAAGCCGGGTCATTGCGTAAAGCATCCACTTCATGATGAATACGGTCCTGCGATTCGTCAAGATCATGGGGAGGAGTTACGAACACCTTGTTCTTTGAATGTCCCCAAAGGAATAATCACATGGTGTGAGGTTGGCGGCCACTTGGCGGCCACTCCACTGCATGGTTGAAGGCGATGACTCGGTCTCCAAAGAGTTCCCTCAGTCGATCTCGGACAGCGATAAGACGATGTGCTGGGGCGCCGTATTGGGCCCACCAGAGATATCTGAAGACACCATGAACCTGTCGCTCAAAGTTCTCCTCCAGCTGTGGTAAAACTTCATCATTGATCATCTGCAGATACCTGTTACCATTGACATTCCTTTGAAAGAAAAATGGTCCGATCACCTGACCACTTCCACAAAGTCCCAACCAAACAGTCCACTTTTGTCGATTCATGTTGGTGTTAAAATTAAATTCCGGGGGTTGTCCTGTCGGTGCAAGAACATTATGGGTATTGACCTTTCCGTCCATGGCGAAAGCAGCTTCATCGCCGATAACGAGATAACGCAGGAAATTGACATCTGCTTTGCAACGTGCTATCAACCATCTGACAAGCACCAGCCTCCTGGCAAAATCCCCTGGCGTAAGTTGATGCCGGATGTGAATCCGATATGGATGTTGGTGGAGGTCCAGTCTTGTGATTCAGTTGAATGTTGCCGAAGGCAATCCCGTCCCATTTCGTCTTGCTCTGGTATTCCTAGGATGCTCCAAAACTTGCTGCCTTACTGCTGCAATGTTCATTTCCGATCGCCCAGTGCGCCTCCTACCAGAATTCTCCTTGTTGCGGTTGAGGCTCGTGCCATGCTCTTGGTATTTTCTAACATTCGCCCAGATGGTTTTGGCTGCTGGAGGCTCCCGTTCTGGGAAACGTCCCCTGAACGCATCACGAGTTCGCTGCAAACTTCCAGTTTGGTGAAAGGTTGTAGCCACAAAGGTCCGCTGTTCAGTCGTAAGTTGAACCATCTTTTCAATGACTCAGACTGTCTCTAAACCCATACACTGTAGGCCCATCTTAAATACCCATCTTAAACAAAGGATGACGCAACCGACGATTACCAGACCAGCTTAACAATTTTACATAATCAACTTGGCAGTCGACAAGTAATGCGTCCATTTAAAACTGTGTTGCACCGATTAGCCAAACTTGTAAAAATGCGATTTGAACTTGTCATTTTCAATGAACATGTACTCGGTCATGTGTGACAGCAATGATGCATGAAAGGCATCAATGGAAAGCTGAGGATCTCCTCATAAATGGTAAACCACATGTAAATTGTCAAACTAAATAACCTTTGCATATTAACCCCTTGAATTCGGATTACCTTTTTTTTGATACACACTGTATAAAAAATTCACACAACTCGGTTCTCAACAATGGGTATCTATAATTCAGGACATTGAAGTAAATTACAACAATACAGTTCATTCATCAACAAAATCAAAACCATCGGAAACATTTACAAAATTAGAATACGAAAAGGAGATTAATCTGAGAAAGCCAAAGTTCAGAGTTGGTGATATTGTAAGAATATACAGAAGGAAAGGTGATTTTGAGAAAGGTTATACAAAGAGATGGACTATTTAACTTTTTTAACTCGTTGATGTAATGGATACAATTCCTTGGACTTACAAATTATATGATTTAAAATGAGAAGAGATTTTAGGTTCATTTTATTCACAGGAATTACAAAAGACACAGGTAAGCAGATAATACCCTTGAAAGCAATAGGTTGATACAATCCACTACTATACAGGGATGGTAGGATTAATGTTGTTGTTTGGGGGTTGGTAACATGGAAATATACCTTATTCCTGGATTACAATCGTCCTCAATCCTGAGTAGCTCTTCTATGAGACCGCTCTCAAGAAACTCTTCATAATTATTTAGTAGCCTAAGAGTTGTTCTTAAAAATGGGTTCCTCTTTTCACCTGGTATTGAGCACCCAAGTCTAATAGTTAGTGGTGTTGATTTTTTAAAGGAGTTATTCAGAGCTGTTTTAAAGTATCTATCACATTGTTCCACTGCCTCCTGAATAGATTTAGATTTATTGACAAACTTTTTTAACTTCATAATTGTTAGGGGTTTCTCCGTATTATAACAGTGCTCCATTTATAAGGTAATATTTATAGATGCTTATTTGCTTAAAATAACATTTTCTTGCTGATTTAGCCATTTCATCTCTGCTAAACAAAGATACATGTACCAAGAACCAAGTTCCAACATATTGTTTGTTAATATACTTGATGGTGATGAGTGTTATAAGAAAATTAAATTATTCCCTAAAATAAAACATAAACAAATATTCATTGGTCCACTTCGTGAGTTATAATCAAATGTAGCCCCTCTCCTCAATTCCCCTTCCCCAATTTTCCCTTCCACCACAAGTAGTAGGAAAATGGGGTGTCTTGAATGTGCCAACTAACAGCAAACAAACGTAGTGAGTGAGAATGAGCATCAGCGAATGTCTTTTGAACATATTGAAATCTTGAGAATAAAATCTAGTTGAAAATCCAGTGAGTCAATAATTATCCTTAATTTTCTCCATTGACTTAAATGTTAAATTTTTGGTGAGGGTGCTTCAGAACCCACATTTTCCTACTACTCACAAACAAACAAACAAACACACGCAAACAAACACACAAACTGGAGTGATGAACATACTTGCATTTTTTCCCCCCCCAAGTAACAAAGTAACACACAAACGGGATTTATCAACATACTTGCAAAAAAAACATTTTTTTTTTGCCAAGTAACAAACATTAACCGGAGTGATCAACATACTTGTCCAAAAAAAAAACTTTTTTGCAAGTCACAAACAGACTCAAATGCAATACCCTCTCCTCAGGTGAGGGCAATAAGAAGGTGTGAAAACCGATCCCCTTTTTCTCTAACAAATCCCCTTCTTCTGCAAAAACCCCTTTTTATCCAACCAATCCCCTTTTTCTCCAATGGATCCCTTTTTCTCCAACAAATCCGCTTTTCTCCAACCATTCCCCTTTTTTCGAACACATCCCCTTTTTCTTCAACAAATCCAATTTCTCTCCAATAAATCCCCTTTTTCTCCAACAAACCTCCGAGATCACCAAATAAACTAGGGCAATGTGATTGCGTTACCAATATGCCTCCGCGTAGTCCCTGCCCATGGCAATAGGCAGGTGCCCTCGTTGACTGTTATAAAAATAAACAAGTTTGATTTAAATCCCTTCAACTGTTCTCAAATATCACATTTGTACCAGACATTATAGATTTCACATCAATTGATGAGGGGGTTTTTAAAAAAAAAATATCGGCTTTCAAGCTTATATGGCTGCCAAACCACGTTACATATGACTTCAAAAATACCCCCCCCCCCCTTCACATGCCTCCCCCCCTTCACATGCCTCCCCCCTTCACATGCCTCCCCCCCAAAGCCCTCTCCCTCCCACAGATCTCTCGATGTCTCCATGTCTCTCGGTCCCTGCTCTCAAATGTTGTGTTTGTGTCCTTCCCCCTCTCTTCCCATCTTGTCTACCGCTCCCGATGTTATTTGTTTTATGTGTCTGTTTGTCTTTCTGTGTGATTAATTTTCGCTCTTTCACGAGCCTCGATCTTGTATACAAAAAAAAAAAAAAAAAAAAAAAAAAAAAAACAAACAAACAAAAAAAAAAAATGTACACTCTGCATATGTATGGGTAGGTGATCATGTCTGTGAAGTTTTGTGTTGATCAGATAAGGTTCGTTTTTCAATCCAAGAGATATAATGATTTAATATTTTCAATCCAATATGGCTGCCACACCAGGTGACCGAAGACGTTTTCGTGATCAACTTTTAATCGCCATGCCTAATCGATGACACATAATGTTTTTTGAGTCGATCGCTTCGGTGGTTTGTGAGATGTTTTTTTAAGGCTTTAGGTTAAATCCAATATGGCTGCCAAACCATGTGACCTATGATGTCATAAATTTAATATTTCAACACAAATTGGTCATAGATCATGTGCATGCAAGTTCAGATTTTTAGGATAAGGCATTCGATTAAAACACTTATATCTGGTATATCACTTCCCCGATGATGTCATCGTTATCATCCTTTTGTTCCCTAATGGGAGCACCTGACAATGTGCCTAGTTTAATATTTTTTTTCATTCAGCGGTTTCTGAGAAATACAATTTTAAATTATTTGCGTTTAATCCAAGATGGTTTCCATTCCACGTGGCCTATGATGTCACAATTATCATATAAACATTCTGCATGGGTGTCGCCTCTACCCTGAGAGTTTTGTCTCAATCGCATATGTGGTTGCTGAGAAAAGCAAGATTTAGTCCGTACGGACGTACGTATGTACAAACGTACGTACGTACGTACGTACAGAGGGCCACCCGGAAACATAAAAATGCTTCGGGACAGTGCTCAAGGCAGCATTTTGAAGGGTCTAGGTCGAGGCAGTTTTGTCTGCATCATTCACTCTGTTCCCTGACCTCTCACGCCATTACACACACGAACTCACCTGCTTCTTGAAAACGTCGTCACGCTCTTGTAGAACCTTTACCATCACCTTGCTTTCTGCTGCCTCTCTCAACAGCTGCACCACACAAAACAACAAACATCGAATATACAGCAGCAGACATACATAGCAAAATTACAGTCTCCTGGCATGTGGTTCAAATGGAGATGTAACACTAATGGTGAAACATTTTATTGGAATGTCACATCAATATTCCTGCAATCAGTGTTACACAATAGTCATACAATTATTGGAATGCCACATCAATATTGATGTACTCAGTGTTACACAATAGTCATACAATTATTGGAATGTTACATCAATATTGATGTACTCAGTGTTACACAATAGTCATACAATTATTGGAATGTCACATCAATATTGATGTACTCAGTGTTACACAATAGTCATACACTTATTGGAATGTCACATCAATATTGATGTACTCAGTGTTACACAATAGTCATACACTTATTGGAATGTCACATCAATATTCCTGCAATCAGTGTTACACAATAGTCATACACTTATTGGAATGCCACATCAATATCGATGTACTCAGTGTTACACAATAGTCATACACTTATTGGAATGTCACATCAATATTCCTGTAATCAGTGTTACACAATAGTCATACACTTATTGTAATGTCACATCAATATTGCTGTACTCAGTGTTACACAATAGTCGTACACTTATTGGAATGTCACATCAATATTGCTGTACTCAGTGTTACACAATAGTGATATACTTATTGGAATGTCACATCAATATTGCTGTACTCAGTGTTACACAATAGTGATATACTTATTGGAATGTCACATCAATATTGCTGTACTCAGTGTTACACAATAGTCATACACTTATTGGAATGTCACATCAATATTCCTGCAATCAGTGTTACACAATAGTCATACACTTATTGGAATGTCACATCAATATTCCTGCAATCAGTGTTACACAATAGTCGTACACTTATTGGAATGTCACATCAATATTCCTGCAATCAGTGTTACACAATAGTCATACAATTATTGGAATGCCACATCAATATTGATGTACTCAGTGTTACACAATAGTCATACAATTATTGGAATGCCACATCAATATTGATGTACTCAGTGTTACACAATAGTCATACACTTATTGGAATGTCACATCAATATTCCTGTAATCAGTGTTACACAATAGTCATACACTTATTGTAATGTCACATCAATATTGCTGTACTCAGTGTTACACAATAGTCGTACACTTATTGGAATGTCACATCAATATTGCTGTACTCAGTGTTACACAATAGTCATACACTTATTGGAATGTCACATCAATATTGCTGTACTCAGTGTTACACAATAGTCATACACTTATTGGAATGTCACATCAATATTGCTGTACTCAGTGTTACACAATAGTCATACACTTATTGGAATGTCACATCAATATTCTTGTAATCAGTGTTACACAATAGTCATACACTTATTGTAATGTCGCATCAATATTGCTGTACTCAGTGTTACACAATAGTCGTACACTTATTGGAATGTCACATCAATATTGCTGTACTCAGTGTTACACAATAGTGATATACTTATTGGAATGTCACATCAATATTGCTGTACTCAGTGTTACACAATAGTGATATACTTATTGGAATGTCACATCAATATTGATGTACTCAGTGTTACACAATAGTGATATACTTATTGGATTGTCACATCAATAGTGATGTACTCAGTGTTACACAATAGTGATATACTTATTGGAATGTCACATCAATATTGATGTACTCAGTGTTACACAATAATGATATACTTATTGGATTGTCACATCAATATTGATGTACTCAGTGTTACACAATAGTGATATACTTATTGGATTGTCACATCACTATTGATGTACTCAGTGTTACACAATAGTGATATACTTATTGGATTGTCACATCAATATTGATGTTCTCAGTGTTACACAATAGTAATATACTTATTGGATTGTCACATCAATATTGATGTACTCAGTGTTACACAATAGTGATATACTTATTGGTTGTCACATCAATATTGATGTACTCAGTGTTACACAATAGTAATATACTTATTGGATTGTCACATCACTCTTGATGTACTCGGTTCACACAATAGTGATATACTTATTGGAATGTCACATCAATATTGATGTACTCAGTGTTACACAATAGTAATATACTTATTGGATTGTCACATCAATATTGATGTACTCGGTGCACCCAATAGTGATATACTTATTGGAATGTCACATCAATAGTGATGTACTCAGTGTTACACAATAGTCATACACTTATTGGAATGTCACATCAATATTGATGTACTCAGTGTTACACAATAGTCATACACTTATTGGAATGTCATATCAATATTTATGTACTCAGTGTTACACAATAGTCATACACTTATTGGAATGTCACATCAATATTGATGTACTCAGTGTTACACAATACTCATACACTTATTGGAAAAAAATTTGGATACGAATACAGAAAATTTTCTTTTATAATTTCTCTCCTGATACAGGTACGAGGGATATCTATATCTATATAATCTATATATAATGGAGCAAGTGTATGTATGTATGTTTGCTCTTCACCCATTGGTTGGACAGCTGACCTGACTCCACCCACAAATGTAACCTGATATTCTTAACCTAAAATATCCAGAGGACTCAAAAGACCCTTCCCTCTCTCGCTTCAACACCCCAATGACCTACAAGACTGAGAAGACCCAGAGGACCCAAAAGAACCCGAGGACCCAAAAATACCCCAAAGACTAAAAAGACCCAATAGACCTCAAAGACCCAAAATACCCCAAAGACCCAAAAGACCCTGAAGGCCCAAAAGCCCCCGAAGACCTAAAAGACACCAAAGAGTGAAAATATTCCAAAGACCCTTAACAACCCCGAAGACCCAAGAGACCACGAGGACCCTTAAAGACCCTGAAGACCCACGATAACCAAAATACCCAAAAGACCCAGAGGACCCAAAAGATCTGAAGACCCAAAATACTCCATTGACCCTTAAACACCCAAAATACCCTGAAGAACCAAAAGACCCAAAATATCCCAAAGATCCTTGAAGACCCAAAAGACCAAAAATACCCCAAAGACCCTTAAAAGATGCAAAATGTCAAAAAGACCCAAAGACCCAATGGACCCCAAATACCTTAAAGACCCCAAAGACCAAAAAGACCCCAAAGATCCTTAAAGTCCCAAAAAACTCCAAAGTATGAAAAGACCCCAATGAATGAAAAGACCCCAAAAACCGAAAAGACCCCAAAGACTGAAAAGACCCTGAAGACCCAAAAGACCATCAAGACCCAAAAGACTGAAAAGACCATCAAGACCCAAAAGACCATCAAGACCCAAAAGACCATCAAGACCATCAAGACCCAAAAACCCATCAAGACCCAAAATACCATCAAGACGCAAAAGACCATCATGACTCAAAAGACTGAAAAGACCCAGAAGACCCAAAAGACCCTTAAAGGGGACCCCAAACGTAATTTATTTTTTCTGAAAAACCATTGGCAATCATTAATTATCGTCTAATTTGAAGGGAATTTTTATTTATTTTCCAATCACAAAGTGCCGAAAAAACCATAGACTGTTGATTTTCAAGATTGCCAGTGACGTCACATTGTGAACTCACCGTGATCCTGCCGGCGACAGTAGATAGAGAAATGGCGTGTTGCGATCTTGGATTCCAATACTTATCGGGACGATTTGCCCAAAATACTGATTGGGGATGATTTGCGAGCTTGGATTCCAATACTGATTGGGGATGATGAGGGGGTTGGGGGAGGGGAGTGTGGGGGTGGCCGTGGGTATTGTTAGCTAGGGTGGTAGTTGATGGGGGAATGCGAGGGGTGTTGGAGTGGGGTGAGGGGTGTAGTGTGGTCATGGGTATTGTTAGCTCGGGTGATGGCTGATGGGGGATTGTGAGGGGATGGGTGTGGTGGGGTAAGGTGGTCATGGGTATTGTTAGCTCGGGTGATGGTTGAAGGGCGATATTGTGGGGAAGTGGAGTGGGGGGGAGGGGTGTTGGGTTGTTATGGGTATTGTTAGGTAGGGTGATGCTTGATGGGGGGTTGTGAGGGGATAGTGGAGGGGAGGGGAAAATGGGGTGTGGGTTGGTTGTGGGTATTGTTAGCTCGGGTGACGTTTGATCCTTTTTTTTTTCTGGAAAATTGAGATGCCTCAAAAACCAAGGACACCTAAGTTGAACAAAAATCAGCAAGAGCAATATTACCAAAGGAAATCAGCAAGATATCCAAGTCCAAGTAGTTGTGTCAGCAGAAAATATCCGATGGCAGAAAAATGTGTTGCACGCCTTGAACAAGATCGCCCGTATGTCCCGAAGATTAAAAAGACCTAAAGATCCAAAATACCCCAAGACCCAAAAAACCCCGAAGACCCAAAAGACCCCAAACACACAAAAGACACTGAAGACCCCAAAGACCCCTAAATACCCAAAATATTGGAAAGACCTTGAAGACCCAAAAGATCCTGAAAACCCCTAAATACCCAAAAGGCCCCGAAGACTGAAAAGACCCAAATATCCAAAATACCCCAAAGACCCCGAAGTCTCCGAAGACCCAAAAGATCCAAAAGATGCCGAAGACCCAAAAGACCCCAAAGACCGAAAAGACCCGAAGACCCAAAAGACCCCAAAGACCGAAAAGACCCAAAAGACCGAGAGGACACAAAATATGCCGGAGACACAAAAGACTCCAATAACACTGGTCTGCGTCATTTCAGAGGTCTAGGTTTTCTCAACGGTTCTTATATGCTTTTTGCATGCTGAATTTAGAAATGTATCTCATTTCGCTCAATCACGTCAAGTTGTTGGAATGGAAATTTGGAAATCTCAGTTTTAAGGAAAAAAATAATCAAAATTTTTGTTTTTTAAATTAGCATTTTTAAAATTCAAAATCATACTTACATTGACAGAAAATGTACAAACTATATATAAAATGACGCACAAGTACCGTTAATGTGAAATTCAACATTAAAAAGATGAAGGAAAACAATTAATGCGGAATAAATGGCTTTCGCAAAGATTTTCGTCTGTGTGTCGCATCTGTAACATCTCTCTTGAGGCACCAACAGTAGTCTGCAAGCATGTTGACATCCCATCGGCCCTGGTACCTCTCTTCCATCACTCGAATATCCTGGTGAAACCGTTCTCCTTGCTCCTCGCTGACATCACCACAGTTTTCCGGAAAGTAGTCTAAATGCGAGCTGAGAAAATGCATCTTTATGGACATGCGTGCACCAAGAGCCTGGAAGCTCTGCAGGAGCCCTTCCACAACACATTCATACTCTGGACTTCGGTGATTGCCCAGAAAGTTCGTCACAATGGATTTAAATGAGAGCCAGGCATTCCTCTCATTGCTCTCCATACTTTCGTCGAATTTAGGATCTTTCATAAGCTCCCTGATCTGAGGGCCATCAAAAATGCCTGCTTTCAGTTTGGCCTCACTTACGCGAGGAAATTTCTTGTTCAGGAAAGCGAAAGCTCGACCTTCTTTGTTCAGTGCTTTGACAAAATTCTTCATAAGTCCGAGCTTGATGTGCAGTGGCGGAAGTAGAATCTTCTGAGGATTCACAAGAGCATGTGACACAACGTTGTGGGAACCTGGTTCCAGGCCAGATCTTTCTGGCCAGTTGCGTTGTACATAGTGCTGCTTGTCTGCTCGGCTGTCCCACAGACAGAGAAAGCAGGGGTATTTGGTGTAGCCGCCTTGTAGACCCAGCACCATGGACACAACCTATAAATAAAAAGAAAGAACACACATATTTGTTTTAAAATTTGTTATTCCAGTTTATTAAAAAATATATATTTTAATCCATGTTAATATAATTATAATTAACTTGATATACTTAACCTAAAGTACCCAGAGGACCCAAAAGACCCTCCCCTCTCCCCTTGCAACACCGCGATGAACCTAAAACACTGAAGACACAGAGGACCAAAAATACCAAGAGGACCCAAAAGACCCCGAGGACCCTAAATATCCAAAAAGACCCCAAGGTCCCATACAGGCCTTTGAAAATGCATTTCGTTCTATAAACGATAACTTTCATCGAATTTTATTCCTGTTCATTTCAACCGAGTCTAAAACCATGTTAGCAATGTGAAAAATGAAATGAGATATCGAATTAGAGTTGAAATAAAACTGTGAGAGAAAGCAAGACACCACGGGCCTAACAAAAGAGGCCTCAAAGCTATGCGAGTAAATAAAATAATGGATATTTGTTTTTGAATCCCCTCCCAGACCAGGTACAGCAACTCCTACGGAGAGACCAGACTCACAGACAGAATCACCTACGGAGAATATAATATATATATACAGTCATGCGTCGCTTCACGTCCTAGATACGTTTAACGTGACATTAACCGAATTGGACGTTGTGCGAACATCACATTGTGAACTTTGTATTTATACTTACGTGTATGTGGAATATTGCAGTGTAGTTGTAGCATGTGAAGGGCCTGGCTGAGGTTCGTCGTAGGGAGGAGTTTGTTGTTTGATGAAAATGTCGAGCGTTGTTTGTTTTGTCTGCTGTTTCTTCTCCTAGTAGATTTGCCGATATGCGGCAAACACTGCATGTGCATTCCTCTCTATGAGTGAGAAGCGTTCAGTGTTGGGGTCCATCTCTTCGGCACTTTTCAGCAGTGATAAGGTCGGCGAAGAATTTAGATAACCCCTTTATAGTGAACTACTTCTGTACCTCCTCCACCTCCTCCTCACTTTCCTTTTCCCTTGCCTCTTCTTCAACTATCTGATGTTGCTGTAACTCGAGCAACTCTTTGTTGGTTAGTTCTTCAGGAACAACCTCTAGCAGTTCTTCTATATCGTCATTGTCCACGCCGAGGTTCAGCTTGTTTGCCATGTTCACAATATTGCTGGTTATTTTCTAAAGTTCTGTGTCCATTTCAAAACCCTTGAAATCGTTCACATATCTCTTCAGGACTTTTTTCCACACTCCGTTCATACCTTGCTTTGTGACATCATCCCAGGCCCAAGCAATGTTCTTGATGCAGTGGTACATGTTATATTCTTTCCAAAACTCCTTCAGTGTCTTCTCGTCATCCTCTGTTGCAGAAATAGCCATTGCAAAGGTCCACCTGAGATAGTAGGACTTGAAAGATGCAATAGCCCCTTGATCCATAGGCTGAATCAAAGAGGTGGTATTCGGTGGCAGGAAAACCACTTTGATGTTGGGGTGGAGGTCACCAATGAAGGAGGGGGGGGGGGGGGGTGACCTGGAGCATTGTCCAGAATCAACAAAATTTTGAACTCTACCCCTTCTTCTATGCAGTATCTTTCGAGGTCACCAGCATAGCAGTTGAGAAGGGCATCCTGGAACAATGCTTGCGTCATCCATGACTTTTGGTTGGCTCTATAATACACTGGCAACGTATGTTTGTTGATATTTTTAAAAGCCCTGGGGTTCTCGCTGTGCCACACCACAAAATGTTTCAACTTGAATCCGGCAACACTCCCCCCCCCCCCCCACCCCCCCCCCAACATCACAGTCACTCGGTCCTTGAATGCCTTAAAGCCTGGCATCGCCTTGGCCTCCTTGTGTATGAATGACCTTTCAGGCATCCTCTTCCAATACAAGGAGGTTTCGTCCATATTAATTATTTGCTGGGGCAAATATCCTCCCTCGACGATAAGCTTGTGTTACGGATTCGTCACTTCCGTTGTTGTGGTTTTCATCCACTGTAAGCACTTTTGGTTCCATGTACTATTATTGTTATCGTTTAAGTGAAATGGAGATAACTGTTTTCAAAAGGTGAAAAAGTTAGTGTTTTAAAAGAAACCGGAAACCGGATCGGGAACCGGACGAAGAGGAAGAGGAGGAAAGAGAAGCGGAAAAGAGAGGTCGGACAAGAAAGCCGAGCTGCTTTGAGGTCTTGAGCAAACACTGGCGAACGGGGGTCACGAGCGAACTTTGGGCTTCCTGGGAAATGGATTCCTGCGACAGAGTGGTTATCGCTGTGACAGATAAACCTGCGTGACAGGTTTTGCGGTTGATTCCGAAGAGAATCGTTGGAGTGCAGTTACGCCTCGAGTACGGGCCCGTCGGCCATTTTGCCTTGCTCCTGATTTCGCATCGCTCCAGGCCTTTCACCTCGTTCCAACCATTTCACCGCAACCAGCCGTTATCCTGGTTCGCGTGTGTGACGTGGATTTTGAGTGGGAATTTGCGGTTCGCCGTTTGGGAGCCGTTGGACGTTCATACCCGAAGGTGTGATTTCCCAGTCGCCTTGAGGGCACCTTTGCGCATCTTTGGCAGCGTGACTGTCAGTGTCAACCGAATGGGATTCTGGTCTCGATACGACATCGTTCTGACGATCACCGGAGCGTGGATCGACTTTGGCTTGAAGCCGGGACAGAGACATTGGGAATGTTCATTTCGCTCACTTGGAGCACAGTGAGTTATATTGTACGAAACTGATGGTACCATCATAGGAATGATATATTGGTTGTACAATTGATTAATAATGTCGTGTGGCTGGCTCAGTTAACACTGAGAGTATGCCACGGATGGATAATCAAGCTTAACGTGGCGTTTCCCAATTGATGGCGGATCAATAGACGAGCCGCGGGATTGGGGGAGGATGCCGCGCTTACCTGTCGGTCCTACGAGGTCTTCACCTGCAAATTAATAACTCAACCCGAGACGGAGGCCTCAGCCTGCCTTGAACGATGTTTGCCTGCCATGGCGCCGTTGTACGCAGCCACTTCCTGCTTGTTTCTTTGGGTCAGTTTTATCGTCAGTCATTGTAAGGGGGGATTTAATTAATGTGTGCAGCTAAGGGCCTAGCTAAGTGTCTATGTTGCGGTGCCAAAAGGGTCAATGGGATAGTGACAGGGGGGATGACATACAAGGGAATTTTACTCATAATCCCTGCATTAAGTAGCATGCCCCGCCCCCTCCTAAAAGGGAGAAATATCCATCTTATCCGACATCTGGACTACAGGTCCCTGACTTACTGTACATCGAGATGGTTCTTCTATCACCATCATCGGAGCACCTACTTATGCAAATCTACCGAGATGTAGATATTCCCCCCTACCCCAAATTAATAACACAGCCCCTCCCCCTCCCACCCGGAACCGTAGCCCTTGCAAGATTCACTGCAGGCGCTACCATTCCAGTCTTAGCACTTACCGTCTCACACCTAATTAACCTATGAAATAAATCAGGAGGGCTGTGGGAAGTGAGCCGGAGCTACCTACCTATGCTCCTTAACATGCTAACACCCTTAACAATCATGCATTTCAAATATGCACAATCATTTTAATTGGTTGTTCCTGCGGTGGAAGGGAAACAAACAACACTCAAACCTTCTTAACCACAAACCTAACCTTAAACTTGCAAAAACTTCAAAAACTCAACTAATAAACATATGTACAACCCCTTCCTACAGACCGCGTCCCCCGGTGGATGCCACAAGACTCAACATTACCTGCGGGGCCATCCCAATGCACCCCTAAATTTCCGCGGGCCCTGTCCCGGGTGTTACAGGTGAGTGCCATGGCTCGGTGGGTTTTACCCGCATTCATTCAACACAAACCCATAACCACTCATACACATTCCAAAAATCATCACAACACTAAATAATTACCAAGCACTTCTGCACCCCCTGCAGGACCATGGCATAGATGTGATATACATGTAGTGCGGGAGCCCAGAAACATTTGTTTCACATCTCGAGTACAAAAGGTTTGAGGCCTGGAATATATGCATCTATGATAGGAGACCCCAAAAAGGCAATTCTTAAGTTCTGCAATTCTGCACAGCAACCAGGGGGCGCCACCAAAGACCCTAAATGTGACTCTTAATTCACAATTTGAGTACATCTTTCAAACTTGTCTTAAAATGTTCTCTATAGGAGTGGAAATCAGAATTCCCAATTCTTAAGTTTTCAATTTGTGTATTAGGTCGCTTAAGAACGACCTAATTAATGCTAATTAACGCTAATTAGCATTTTTAATTCACAATTTGAGTACATCCATGAAACATATGGCAATGTATTCCTTAGGTCATCCTAAATCAAGATCAGTCATTCTTAAGTATCCATTTCATGTATTAACCCACTTAAGAACGCAAAATGTACTCATTGACCCCGTCCCTGGCAAGGTGAGTGTTAATTCACAATTTGAGTACATCTTTCAAATTGGTCCCAAACTGTTCAGTAGATCATCGTGAATCAAGAACAGCAATTCTTATGTGTCCATTTCATGCATCAACCCACTTAAGAATGCAGTCAGTATTGTAACGGAATTTGGGTTGTCACTGGCTGCTATCCCCCCTCCACTCCCTGGCTGGCCCTCCCTTATATGCAAGGGAGGGGCTGGAGTGCTGACCTGAGGGCAGGCCCCAAGTAGACACCCACACCAGTGCTGAGCATGCACACACCTGTCTGGCTGGCCGGATCGAGGGTGTTCAGTTTTGGTTAAGGAAGGAGTTTTGGCCTCCCAGCCAATGGGGAGGCTTCTTCCCTAACTTGAGCCAATTACACCCTAAACAGGAAGTGCCTCTCTACAGAAATGACTGTCCTGCAGTGAATAACTGGGACCAATATACAACATTGTTTGGGGAATAATAACCAGTGACTTAAAGGGAAATATTAACACATTATCAATCCAGGTTTGTGACACTATCTTGAGGGACGAACTTTCTGGGACACCCTGTAGAAGGAGTTGTCGGTTTATCATAGGACCTAATCATGGGGAATCTCCTGCTCTTTCCCTCCATAGATTCTCTGAATCGGCTGCAGAATGTCTGATGTTGCCTGCAATGCCTAGATCACTGCTTAGGTAAGTCAACAAATAGGGTTAGGGTTTGGGGTTAGGTGGCAAAACCCCGGCAGAGGTTGTAGAAGGTGACGACTCCTTGGATGGACATAAATGTGGGGCATTGCTATGGTGAACATCACTGGCGGCTTTAACAGGTGGCGTTTGGGATGAGATGGCGGTAAAGTTCTTGTAACAAGAAACATGGTAACCCTAACCCTAACCCTAACCCAACCCTAACCCTAACCCTAACCCAACCCTAACCCTAACCCAACAAACAATACTATGCTGTAGGCCTAATAAGCATTCGGGGCCGATACAGAATTATGTAGCCCTAGGCCTAGGTGGCGCGCAGGAAATGTCCAGGCAGATGAGGGTATCCAAAGTTCTGTATGCATACCGATTTCAGGTTCGAACCACAGCTGAGTAGAAAATAATGACTTATTGCCTCAAAATTTGAAATAACTTCTTTTGGATTTCACTGACCAAAACTGACTGACTCGCCATGCTCACTGACCACCCGCTGTGATTTTATTTTTCAGACAATGATTTGAAACATGCAACCATGGAATCGGCCACCAATACTACGCCTACTGTCCAGCCTACTGTCCAGCCTACTGTCCAGCCTACTGTTTCATCATTGGAACGCAGATGTATTCTTCACATCCAACGCAGTGCAGACAAGAAAGCTCGTCCAGACGTTCTACCTTTCAAGGATACGCAATGGGAAGCAGTAGAAACAGCAGCAGCTAATAGACGGCAAAAGCAACATTTCCAGGACTCTGTCTATTGTGGTGTAGTTCAGAGATTGCCTACGTCTCCTGCTGAAATGGATGGTTACCATGTTTCTTGTTACAAGAACTTTACCGCCATCTCATCCCAAACGCCGCCTGTTAAAGCCGCCAGTGATGTTCACCGTAGCAATGCCCCACATTTACGTCCATCCAAGGAGTCGGCACCTTCTACATCATCTGCCGGGATTTTGCCACCTGTTTGTCTATTCTGTGAGAAAAAGATAAAACGACTCAAAGGTGGAAGCGTCGAACTGTTGGGAAGATGTGAAACCATTGAAGCCGGTGTATCGATCCAAAATGCAGCAAAGACATTAAATGACAGTAAGGTTATTCCAAAAGTAGTTGATACGGATTTAATTGCCAAGGAGGCCCACTACCATCATTCATGTAAAAGTGCGTATTTGTTGTCAGCCAATCGAGTTTCCCAAAAGGACACACGTGAAACAAAAACGCCTTCTGAGACCAGTGTGTTGGACATTTTTGCATACATTGAGCAATCTGTAATAATAGACAACAGACCTGAACTTCTTAATTCTGTATATGAACGTTATCTTGATATTTGTTCGGCATCCGCAGAAACGCCCAGGGGAAGCGCCTTCAGCCTCTCTAGGACATTGATGAGTCACTTCAAAGCGCGCATAAAGATACAGAGTTCACTTGGGAAAAGGCTTGGAAACATCTTATATAATGCAGAAACCGCAGATGATGCAATTCGTGTTGTATATGATTACACATCTACTGATGAGAGAACAATCGCCAAAGCAGCATTGCTTTTGCGCAACCAGTTGCTCAAGGTTGAAAAGGTCGACCTTCCTGCCTGAATGTCCGACATTGGAGGATTTAAGAAACGGGGACTCGTCACCCCCAAAACTTGTAGTAGATTTTTTCAATATTTTGTACGGAGGGCTAAAACCAGAGCGATATACAGAGTCAGTAAAGCGCCGCGCAAATTCGTCTAGTCAGGATGCCTTGTTCATTGTACAACGGGGTCGCGCAAAACCTGCAAAACATGTAGCTCTTGGTATGAGTGTTAAGTCGGTCACTGGCAGTAAAAAAATGGTTCAAGTCCTGAACAGGTTTGGTCACTGTTTAAGCTACAACACATTGGAAGAAGTTGAAACTGCCACAGCTGAATCCATTCAAGAACAGAAGCTTGCTTGTCCAAAAGGAACAGTCGTAGGTAAACCAGTCGGATTAGCCTTCGACAATTTCGATGAGATGACTCAAACCATGTCTGGAGCCAATTCGCTGCACGATACCATGGGTATTCTGTACCAAAATGTGCCAGCACCTGATGAAGAACGTGAAGCATCTGCTGTCATGGCAGTTTCAACCTCAACTAGTGCTCGGCAAGTAAAGACAGGCAAAAGGAAGAGAACCCTTGAGAGTACAGATACTGCACTCCAGCCATATAGGAAGATACCAAAGATGACGAAGTTCAGTTACAAAAACACTGCAGTCTACAGCCTTCCAGATGTTAGCAACAAGGCTCGCCACCTGGACCTCGTGTGGATGATGAGCCATGCCATTGGCAATGATGTATTGCCTATTATGTGGGTTGGGTTTAATGCAAGCATTTGCAGTGACCACCTTCCAAAACAAGAGGTTCTATATATGCCAAACTTACGCCAGCCTATCACCAGCCTAGAGGTCGTGCAGGAGACTCTCCTCATCACGCAGAGGTGTGATGGATACTCACGCAAGATGGATACTTAAGAATGACTGATCTTGATTTAGGATGACCTAAGGAATACATTGCCATATGTTTCATGGATGTACTCAAATTGTGAATTAAAAATGCTAATTAGCGTTAATTAGCATTAATTAGGTCGTTCTTAAGCGACCTAATACACAAATTGAAAACTTAAGAATTGGGAATTCTGATTTCCACTCCTATAGAGAACATTTTAAGACAAGTTTGAAAGATGTACTCAAATTGTGAATTAAGAGTCACATTTAGGGGTCTTTGGTGGCGCCCCCTGGTTGCTGTGCAGAATTGCAGAACTTAAGAATTGCCTTTTTGGGGTCTCCTATCATAGATGCATATATTCCAGGCCTCAAACCTTTTGTACTCGAGATGTGAAACAAATGTTTCTGGGCTCCCGCACTAATGTGTGTGTTGCTCTCCACTAGGCAGCGGGGAGGTACCGCACAATCAAGATGGTGGGGGCAAGAGTCAAAACACAAGTCACTCGACTTACAAATTCATTGCCCCCCCCCCTTTACCTTTTTGCCCCGTGACAGTCAAACAGCCCCTTTCCACCGTTACCCCACTGTTGGGGGTCTCCACACTCCAGACTCTATTGCCTCCTGCTTCAGCGCAGCTACACGGTTCGCCGGGAGTCTTCCACCCCAAGGCGCCCAAACAGACCCTCCACGAACGGCTCCAATTTCCAGTCACCACTGGCTGTCAGGGGTAATTGCCGCAGAGGGGGGTCGCAGTCATCACTCCTCAGAGCTTGATCCATACCTGCGGACACGCACGCCTTCCCCACCCACAAAATCCCCAAAACACATTTCCTCCCCCCGCTGCCATTCAATTTTCCAACACATTTCCAGAGATGGTACAAAAAGGTGTTTCCAACAGTTGTTGCCATGGCCTGCTTCATGTGAAATCCCCAATTCACATTTAAATCACATTTTCACAAAAAAACAAGAGTCATCACTCACTCATATTTCCATTTCCAAATTCACGACCACATGGAAACATCAAACCTCTACACATAAACAAACGCCACCCACAAGACACTGTGTGGCACACATTCCACCCCCCTCACCGGCCATGTCATCACTCTCACCCGCCCCCTCCTCCAAATTACCTGTCCCCAATTTAAATAAGCAAGTCCTGAAGTCTGGGACAGTAACCATCAAGGTCTTACCCCTACCTTGATGTGCAGGTATGTACCAGTTGGTCAGGTCCAAAGGTGCCATCCACCCTCAAAATCCCAACATTTATCATTGGGCCTACCAAATTCCACCAAATTTCACTTTTGTCTCCACCATACTGGCAGGTATGTGGATCCGCATCCAACGGTGAACTGTTCTAAACAAATACATGTGGCTATGACAGCTCCGCACCTCTACCGAGCAAGGGTCATCGGGACAAGCTGAGCAGTCGAAACGCCAACATGGCCCATGAGTGTCCATAATGGCGTGACCCACCATCCATCCTTCGCCTCCCCCCACCCCCCTGCGAGGAACACAGCTGCTCTAGCCACAGCTGGCCAAAGTGGTGAGCACTTGCTGCCAACAACACTACCGCACTCACAACCTCGGCCCTGGGGGAGACGGTCGCAGTGCGTGGCATCCACTTGACGTCACCTACGCCACCCTCATCCCCCAGTCCACACAACTACAGCCCCCAGTGCCCACCCACACTTGACCATGCCAAGGTCTAGCAGCCAGCCATGCTCCACCAGGAGACTGCTCCAGAAGACATGGTCCACACACCTCAGACACCCATAGCACCACGTTTGACCCCCATACCCCCCAACTACATCGCCATAACTCCGCGTCCCAAATATTGGCACATTCGCCCACGTAACCAGTTGAAGGCGGTGTCCTACTAACCTATCAATTTTTATCCCAGCCTCCAACAATTTGGTCTAACACACCTGGATCAATAATGGTGCCACTGTACAGTGTCCACCATTTCTCTTCACAAAATCCACCCTTAAATTTACATCTAACCCTCAGATTACCCGTGCCAAATATTTTTCACATTTTTCTAATCTCACCAAAGAAGGGTGCTTCTCCATATACATGCCAGCTGAGCATGGCCCATATGCTCGGCACGTTACAAATTCCCATTCACATTCCCATGGCTCTCTTCCCAAGCCGAGAGTCCACAAATCATAAAGGAACATCTGTGGAAGATCATTCTCACACCATCATGTTCCACAGATGCCCCAATGATTGTCCAGTAGGCTATGTCCATCCCTGTCCATGAGGTTCGACCCGCATCCATAAACCAGCACAGCATGGCAGGTCACCACATCAGGCCCAGGTTGGCCGTCCGCAGTGCCACTACCAAAGCGCGACCCACAACACCTCCTCCTGGTGGTCCTCATAATACGCCATCCTCGGCCTGTGAGAAACCACCTCGGACCCCCTGGAGGTCTTAGCCCCCACCAGGGACTGGTGACCCTGCCAGCCCGAGACACACGCTCGGGCGGCGCCCCGATGGACAAGGGACGCCACACTCCACCAGACCCCCCGTGGGGCCCAGGTCATACCATGACACCCATGGCTGGACCCCACATCCAAATCTCGTCTGCCCAGCCCTCCAGCTGGCTGGCATTCCCAAATTTACAAAGGGGCAACTTTTCCCCGTGGCCATCCCCAATGACCTCTCCTGGTCCAAATTCCACAGCCCGGGGACCAACTCCCACCAAGGCTGCTTCAAATCCAACTCCCATTTAAATTTTATTTTAGATTTCCTTTTAACAATTTTTATCTCCTGTTCCAAACCACAGCTGCAGGTAACAACTCCTACCACAGGTTGTTCTGTCCCTCCCTGCAGGTGTTCCAAATTCCCTACGGGGACCAAATCGTCTGAAGCTCGATCTCCCGACTCTTCAAGGTCCAAATCCAGCTCGGAGCCAACACACTCCCCCTGCTGGGTATATAGTTTCGGAACCTCTGTTACCAGATTGTAGAGCATGGTGAGGGTCCCCTCGATCACCTCTCGGACCGACTCACCTCAACCCCCAAACTCCTTTGGGCCTGGTCAACGTTGTCCTCCATGGGACTGTCCCAGGTCCCCAAACACTGTGTCAAATCATGCTCATTATTCACATCCATCATTTCTGGCCCCCACAGGCCTCCATCATTACACACCCAGTCCGATTCCGCCATATGGACCCCCAATACCTCTACCACCTCTTGCTCTGCACAATTACACTTGTGCAGCAAGGATTCCAATCCAACCCCCCTGTTGGAGTGTTGTGTCATCCACCCGGCCACGATAACTTCCCAGGCCTTCATGCATCAAACATTCCTCATTTACTTCCAAATTTCCTTCCCCAACTTCCCCATCTAAATTTTTACATTCCCCATTTCCTTCCAATTTTAATTTAATTGCCATTCCCGTTACAATTCCCTCCTCCTGTGCCCCAGGCACATCAGCATGGGCCGCACTCTCTTCCATTCCCACTTTGAGCTCCCCCCGATTTGCTTCCAATTCTGCCACCCTTGGCTTCTCCTGCGCCCCATGTGAATCATTCTTTTGTTCTTTCTTTATTTCATTCGTTTGATCACACGGGGTTCCCGTTTCTTTTTTCTGGGCTCTCTGTTCACCACTGGCATCCCATTTGTCATTAAATCTCCTCCTTTCTCCCCTCCATTCATGCCTTTGGGTATCCATTGCTTCATTCAATCCCCCCATATCGTTGCTCATTCCCTTCATTTCTCCCCTCAATTCATCACTCATCGTGTCCATTTTATTACTCTGAGCATCCATTTTATCGTTCATTTCCTTCATGTTTTTACTCTGTTGCTCATTTGTTTGCTCAATTTGTCTAAATAATCGATCCCATGGCTGGTCGGCAATCGGGGCCGTTCCACTCATCTCCCGGTCTGGGACGGAGCAGGCTTCAATCCTGTTCTCCACCCCATCTGCAATCGGCTCACTTCGAACCTCGGCATTTCCCTCACGCGTATCCAATTCAACGTCCGCCATTTCGCTGTTGGCCAACGTGTCTCTGGCTCGCGTATTTTACCTCCAACCAAATTTTTAAAAGTCTAAATTTTCGAACTGCGATGTTGCGCTTCGTGCACCCCAATTGACTAACAAAAATTTATAGCGCATCCGACTACGAAATGTACGCTTGACTGTGTCGATCTCCCGCCGCGGACAAAAAAATTGTCCGTTGGGCCAAAATCCTCACTTCCTGACACCAGCTGTCATGTGGCTGGCTCAGTTAACACCGAGAGTACACCACGGATGGATAATCGAGCTTAACGAGGCATTTCCCAATTGATGGCGGATCAATACACGAGCCGGGGGATTGGGGGAGGATGCCGCACTTACTTGTCGGTCCGACGAGGTCTTCACCTGCAAATTAATAACTCAACCCGAGACGGAGGTAAAATGTACAAGAAAGAATATTGATTAAACGGAACCGAGAACAATGAAACGCGACGAAAGATAAATGTTCTAAATCGGGACATCCCCACACCTCACTTCAAATATACGGACGAATGAATATTCAAATAAAAGAATCGTCGTGTTGTGATCTGTGGTGCGTCTTATCTGTCTGAATGTTGGGTCGTCAGGAATTCTCCGGCTCGAGCGCGTCATCCGACGCAGCTCCAGTCGGTGGGAAGACAGGCCTCGATACGCCCCCGTTCGCACCCTACAAGGCCACCGAGCCACGTGCTCGCCCCGGTCTCACCCGCTCCAGTCGCAAGCCTCGCTCGCACGTGAACGCTAGGGAGGAGAATCAATGATGCTCCAACGTCCGTCGTCCAGCAGGTAATGCATGGTTCGCAAAAGGAAGAAGGGTCCAAACGGAGCGAAAGGCAAGGGCAGAAGGGAGGTCCCGGTCTGGGAAGGGCAGAAGCCAAAACGAGACGAAGGGTCGAGACAGAGGTCCGGGCAGGATGGATCCAGGAACGAGAAAGGAAAATGTTGGCACACAAACGTTCACCACCAAAGTCCGGACCAAAGTGACAAAATGTCCGCCGCTCCAAGTCTCTTGTCCGGCGTGCTCTGACGTCATCTGGGGCTCTTACCAATTCACGAGTCCCCTCCCACCAGTCGTGTGACCCTCCCACCAAACCCTTGGTGTCCATCCATCACGCGGTGGGCGTGGCCTCAGCTTGCCTTGAACGATGTTTGCCTGCCATGGCGCCGTTGTACGCGGCCGCTTCCTGCTTGTTTCTTCCGGTCAGTTTTATCGTCAGTCATTGTAAGGGGGGATTTAATTAATGTGTGCAGCTAAGGGCCGAGCTAAGTGTCTATGGTGCAGTGCCAAAAGGGACAATGGGATAGCGATAGGGGGGATGACATACAAGGGAATTTTACCCATAATCCCTGAACTAATTAGCATGCCCGCCCCCTCGTAACAGGGACAAATATCCAACTTATCCGAAATCCATCACCCATCTTTTTCAAATCTCCCCCTTTGCCCTTTCCCTCCGAAACTCCCCCCACACCCCTCCCTTCCAAGACTTCCCCCCCGGGCCTCCCCTCCTAGACTCCCCCCTCACCCCTCCCCTCCAAATCTCCCCCATCTCCCATCCCTTTCAAATCCACTCCCTTGTCCCTTCCCTCCTAAACTCCCCACTAACCCCTCCCCTCATAAACTCCCCCCCTCGCACTCCCCTTCAAATCTCCCCACCCTCATTTCTTCTCCATTTCCCCCCTCTCACCCCTCCTCCTCAAAGCGTCCTCCCCACTTCTTCCCCCTTCCAACTCTCACGTCCATCTCCCCCAACCTTCTTCCTTGCTCTGCCCCCCCCCCCCACCCTCAGATAACACCTCACTGTGCCTCACCCAATCACCATCAAACCTTTTGTCCGCCCCATCCTTCCCTTTCTCTGAGCTATTCTGAAATCTCCGACACACCTTCAACAGCTCTCCCGACCTCTTCCTTCTCTTCCACATCTTACCCTTCCCCTCCATCCCCCTGTTCTGCATGCGATGCTCCCCCTACCTCTTCATTAACGGTATGGATCTCAAACATCCGGGGCCTTCGCTCAAACTTGACTGATCTCTCCATACAGGTTGCTTCTGACAAACCAGACGTGATCTGCTGAACAGAAACTTTCCTCCTTCATGATGTCTCTGATTCCTTAGTATCTCTCCCGGGTTACTCCCTCCTCCGGTATGATAGACCTGCGCCTCATCCTGGAGGTGGGGTTGCTATCTTTATTTAAAACTCTCTTCCTCACTCGCCCTGCACTGTCTTCTCCCCACCTCACCCCCAGGAATACCTTTGGCTACGGCTTCCCCTTCGCTCCAAACTTTTGTTCATATGTGTGTTGTACCGTCCACCAAACAGTGATGACTCCATCTACATCTCGCTGTCTGATAATAAGGACCAACTTCTATCGACTCATCCCAACTCTCTCTTCCTCATATGTGATGATTTCAATTGTCACCATGCCTGTTGGCTGGGTGTGGGTACCTCTCTCACCAGCCATGGCTCTTCAGCAAAGGACTTCTGCGCCTCACTGAGACTGACACAATCTGTCAATTTCCCGACCCGGATCTCAGTCAACAGAGCATCTTCTCTTCTGGACGTGGTTATGACTAACTTATCTGCAAATGTCTGCTGCTCTTCTTCTGCTCCAATCGACTCATCTGATCATGTGCTTGTTAAAGTGGACATCTCTCTGACCATTCTCAGAGAGTCTCCTCAGCATCGACGAGTCTGGCATTTCACTCAGGCCAACTGGCACGGTCTTCAAGCAGCCATCAATCATCTGGACTGGTCTCCCACCTCTACCGCCTCTGACATCAACTCATCCTGGGAATTCTTCCAAAGTAAATTGCTCTCTCTCATGCACAGATTTATTCCATCTCGTCTTCAGTTGTCATACCCTTCCTCCCGTCCATGGTACACGGAATCTTGTGGTGAGGCTGTTGCCCAGAAACAACTTGCCTTCGTCTCCTGGAAAGCAAATCCAATGGAAGAAAATGTCATTTCCTTTCACAACGCCCGAAACAAGTGTGTGTCCACCCTCAGGAGAGCCAGGAAACAATATCTCTCCATTCTCAAGACAGAACTCTTTTATCTGTCTTCCTCTTCCAAATCCTGGTGGCGTCTGGTCAAATCTGTTTCTGGTGTTTGTTCCCCCTCCATCCCCTCCCTTACCTCAAACGGCTGCACAGCTGACTCCGCACGTGAAAAAGCTGAATGCCTCAACTCTGGGTTTGCCTCTAAATCTTGTGTCCCAAACCCACCCCTCTCTGTACCCACCATACCCAGTCGTACCCAGCTGCTCCTGGACTCTGTGTCCTTTCCTCCTGACAAGGTGGAAAAGTTTCTGTCAACCCTCGACTCTGATTCTGCAACTGGACCTGACGGCGTCAGCCCACGGGTCTTAAAATTCTGTTCTTCCGCTCTTTCACTCCCTCTCTCTGTTGTCTTCACCCTCTCTTTTGCTCAAGGTCATCTGCCACCTGTCAAAGTCATGGAATGCGTCATTGCTTCAGATATGAAATCTTTCCTCTTCTCCAATGGCTTGATCTCTGATCATCAATTTGGTTCCAGACCAGGTCACTCTACACTGGACATGCTGCTTTTGCTGTCTCAACAATGGATGGAGACCCTCAATGCCAAACAGGAAATTAGAGCTGTCTCCCTTGACATATCACGTGCCTTCGATATGGTCTGGCACCCCGCTCTGCTCACCAAACTCTCCTCCTTTGGTATCCGTGGAAATCTCCACGCATGGCTGGTGGACTTCCTCTCTAGTCGTAGTCAACGTGTGGCCCTGAATGGGTTTCTCTCATGTCCTCCTCCTGTTAAGGCTGGAGTTCCCCAAGGCAGTGTTCTGGGCCCTGTGCTTTTTCTGGTCTTCATCAATGATCTCTCCGACTCTCTTGAAAATCCTCTCTATCTCTTTGCTATAATGACTCCACTCTCTACCGCTCCATTCCTCATCCCTCAGATCGGCAGTCTGCAGCCTCCTCACTCTCTGCAGACCTGGACAAAATCATAGACTGGGCAAACAAGTGGAACATGTCTTTCAATCCTGACAAATCTCACACTCTTACGATGTCTCTCCGAAAAGACCGACTGGACAACCCTCCCATCCACTTTCTGAATAATCCTCTCCAAGAAGTTCTGTCACTCAAGGTTTTGGGTCTCAATATCTGCCATGATCTTTCCTGGGAAAACCAGATTTCCAAGCTGGCCTCCAAAGCCAGTCGCCGACTGGGCATCCTCCATCGTGCGAAGTCCTTCCTTGGCACACCTGAGCTCCTCACCACATACAAGGCTTTCATCCGCAGCTCAATGGAATACTGCTCTCCCCTCTGGGCTGGTGCTCCTGCCTTACACCTAACTCGTCTTCAAGCTTTCGAAACCAAAGCTTTCAGAATCATTGGAATCTCCCGTGATGAAGCTACTTCCGAGGGCCTTTCACTTACTCACCGCAGGCAGGTTGGTGGTCTTTCTGTCTTCTACCGACTCCTCTCTGGCCTTGCTCCTCCAGCTCTCTCTGTGCTCTGTCCCCCCAATATTCCTTTCGGTCGTACAAGATATGCCTGCAACCCTCTTATGGTTAAACTGCCAAAGTCAAGACTCTCTGCTCACCTTCGCTCTTTCATTCCTCTTTTCTCCTGCCTCTGGAACAAACTCCCTCACTCTCTTCAATCCCACTCCTCTCTCCAGGTCTTTAAAACAGCTGTTCACCACCATCTCTTATCTTCCCCCATCCAAAATCTTGATCTTTTCTACCCCTGCTAATTTCAACCCAAATCCACTTTTTTGAAACACCAACTTCTTTCCTGGAATTCCTTGGTGTCCGTGTGTGTATACTTCTCCCACCCCCCCCCCCTTCCCACGCCGCCCCCCCAAGTCCTCTCCCTCCCACACATCTCCCGATGTCGCTGCTCTCAAATGTTGTGTTTATGTGCTTCCCCTTCTCTCCTCATCTTGTCTACCGCTCCCCTTTTATATACTTTGTTTGTTTTTCTGTTTGATTTGTTTGTGTGATAAATGTTAGCTCTTTCACGAGCCTCGATTCTGTATACCAAAAAAAAAAAAAAAGAAGCTCCGGGTGTAACTTCTATAGTTTTATATCCACTCCCCGGATTATAACTAAACTTGTTATTTTTTTCTGTGATATTAAACAAGGTATTATCGGTTTCCATGGACAATAACGCAGCTTCATATTATTTTGTGGGATCAAGTTGTAGTGGGTATTGGAATGATTTTGTAGAATCACTCTTTCTAAAATTGAAATGAAGTGTCTCTCTCTCATTTTATTTAACATGATGTAAAATATCTTTGCATTGACATTTATTAATTATTTTCATATTCATCAACTGATCTAGAATGGCTGATGTTTCATTGAAACAATTGTTGTTTCCCGCATCCTTACTACCCAACAACAGTAATAGTCTATTAACTAATTGTGATGAGTCATTTGGAAGAAAACTAACGCTGGAGCCTGAACTCAGTCCAAGTCTATCTAAAGGATTTTAAATATGATTTTCCTTCTCATTCTTTTTACTTTTACTTTCAATATAATCCCCATAATCAAGTGTTTATGCTTCAGTCACATTTGGCTCGGCGGCCGTAGGGTCTAAAAAATCTACGGCCACTAGCAATTCTAGGGCGGCCGCAGTATTTCCACGGTCACACAATGTAGCAGTCACATATGTTTTTATTTTTCGGGTAGCCGCACGGGGTATGTATAAATTGTGGAGACCGAAAACGTGGGGGTGCCGTACGATCTTTGATTTGATGTCGCACGGTGACCTTAGGGCGTCCCTGCGGCGGCCATAGAATTTTCAAGGCAGACGCAAGGTAGCCTCAAGGTGCCCGCAAGGTGACCGCAGGGGAGCCCTAGGGCGAACGTGCGGCCAGACGGACGGTAACGAGTGGGTATATATACCAGTTCTTTTTCATATGTACAACAGCACTTACAGTTGTCATGGCTACGGCTTGTCGAATTGCTACGGCCACCCTAGAAATGAAAAAAGTTATAACTCCGCGCTATCATTCCATGGCGACCCCTACGGCCTGTAACATATAGCCATACGCCCTAGGGCCACCCTGAGGCCACCTCAGAAACTCTGCGGCCGCCGCACGTTTCTGTCAATTTATGGGGGGTACGGCCGCCGTATCCTAGCCGTAGAGCAAATGTGACTTACTCCTTAGCAACTCAATATACTCTCCATCTTCATCGTTTTCTATATCAAGCGGTTTAACAAAATCTTTTGAACCATTGAGCCCGGTGTTTGTGAGAAGAAACATTAATCTTGGGGTTAATTTAACAATCGGGTGAGTAAAACTCAAAAACATCAATTCATCATTGAATATCAATATCTTTTCTTCCACAAGATGAAACAGTCCTGGTTTGTCTGTTGGAATGAGGCCCGCTGTGGTTTTTGTGTCCATTTTATATTCATTGTTTTGAATGGCTTCTACAACATAACCAGGAGGTTGATTTATCTCCTCAAAGTGTTGGAATAATCCTTCATCACCAGCTTTTGATGCTTCTATACGTTTAAGCTCTTGCTCTGTCCTTTGACTAAAATCCGTTAACGCTTGAAGTTTTTTGGGGGTATATTCCAGCGTAGGACTTTGAAATGAAACTGCTTTTTGTTTGGAAGATTTTAAAATAGGTTTAAAAAACTTCTCTTGTTTTCTTTCAAATATTTCTTCACCCGATAGTTTCTGTCTCCGCTTCTTCTTTATCTCTTCCTATTGTTTAACATCTTTTGAAATTAATTTATTATAGTCCTTAAATTTTCTTGCTCGTTCTTCAGCATTCATTTTATTTAACCGAGAAAATTATTGGTTATTACATCATCTCCTTTAACAACGATATATTAATATTTTTCAGTCGTATGTTTCATATACCCCTCAAATTCCTTTTTACTACATAATGTCGAACAATTATCTCTCCAAAAATTATTTATATCTATTGCATTTAGTTTGAATAAAATAAAAGTATTAGCATTGTTTCTTATTGAGCGGTGAGGAAGTTGAAAGTATGACTGGCTGAGATAAATGCAATTACAAGAAGAATGCCTCCCCCTTGTATAGTAGCTGTCCATAACCGTTTGGTTTCTCTCATTAACACAATCGTCAAAGATAACGAGATTCTTTTTTGTTTCATCTAAATATTGGGGTAAGGGTATATCATCCGTATTATCGCTGAGAATACAAGTTAGAGGTATAGATGTGGATTTTGATTTATTTTTTACATTTTTGTAGAGTTTCACAAAATAGTTGTATTATATCTTCAATGTTGTACTTATTTAGTTGGTGTTGAAGCTTAAATACTCTGATTATATTTTCTTTTTGAAGCCCGGCATTAAAACCTTGTGATAGTAGTTGATACTCTGGTTGAAAACTTGACTTTGTGAAAATTATTAAATTTTCATAATCTAAAATTTTTGGAGTAAGGAGCATCTTTAAAAGCAAACAGGTTTTCCCAAATCCACTTGAACTAGAGTCCCTGTATAAAGAGAGTTGCGCCATGCGCTGACCCGAGATTTCTGGTCACGTGATTTCGTGGCGCCATTTTGTGTCTAACTTCACCGTGCGTGAACGTCAGCTTGGTACGGGAATGTTGTTTATTGCCAAACAAAATGACTGGTTGTTCTGCTTTTGGTTGTTCAAACCAATCTGGGAAATACAAGATGTATAGATTTCCAAGTGATAAAGTCAGAACGGAGTAGTGATGAGTTTCACTTGTCGGAGTAGTGATGAGTTTCACTTGTGAGGAGTGAACGGAGTAGTGATGAGTCTCACTTGTGAGGAGTGAACGGAGTAGTGATGAGTCTCACTTGTGAGGAGTGAACGGAGTAGTGATGAGTTTCACTTGTGAGGAGTGAACGTAGTGGGATGAAGTGTTGGTCTGGTCAGAGTGTTGTATTACGGGCAGAGTTTTCTTACGGTCTGAATGTATGAATCATGTTCTGTACTGAATGTATGAACCAAGTTTTGTACTGAATGTTTACTGTGTTGGCCTCATCGTGTTCCTGGTGAAATTAAACAAGTTATGGTGAATATGACGTCGTATCTGTGCTTTTCCATATCTGTTCGACTCGACGAACCGTGCACACTGCAGGTATTTTTTAAAGTTTTTTCTCTGTTTAATTACGGCTTGGCGCAGTCGAAAATTAAGTGTTAATTAAGTCGCCAGCTATGAAACATATTAATCGATCAGGCAATATCCATCAGAGTTCTGGGCAAGGGTGTAGTAATAAATGAACGTTTCAATCTTACTAGATGCCGATGACGTTTTCCTTATGTCAGAGATAGAAGCTGCCTTGCAGCTTGTTAAATCATTACAATGGAAATTGAATATAAATGTCGATAAAACTAAAGTTGTACACTATAGAAATATGGCAATACCACGTACAGAATTTGTTTTAAGTGTGTTAGACGATATGTCGGCTGGAAGTCCTACACCGGAATTACTCTCGGCACCCTTTAAAAAATATTGGATATGCCCACACTCCTTTCTAAAAGTTATTAAAATTCAGAGAACGACAGCATTGGTTTGTCTTACTTATAATGTTAGCTCTTATATGCAGTGTTGGCTTGTAATATGCATTGCCATACCACTTTTAATATCACCACACAGCTCTTTTTCACGGCAATAGCTGAGTTTTTGACAAAACAAATATCACCTGTATGTAATAATAAGACAAAATATGTGTAGTAATTTTTTTTTAGCAGGTTTAGAATATATCACCCCATATCGCGAATGTACGTGTATATCTAATCCGACACACTTAGACACAAAATGGCGTCCAAATTTGAGTTGACACAACTCTCTATATACAGGGACTCTAACTTGAACCAACTATTAAACACCTTAACGAATTTGGGACATTCCCATGATTATTAAATTTTATCTTATTTTCCCAAACTGGTAAAAAAAATCATTCATTTTATATATACACAAAGAATTAAGTTAAGCACCCCCCCCCCGTTTTTTTACAACCTCGCACATTACAAGTTTGTTGTCGTCAAAACAGTGTAATATACCCATGATATTGCTATATTTTCTGGAGAAGTGATATTATGGTCACATAAAAACATAACAATCATGCCGTTATCAATATTTTATTCTGAATAATTTAAGGTGCAAGTTTTTGGGAATTTTAGGCATATTTGCACCTCAATTTAAGTATGGAGCTATAGGTCCATCACGGACAGTGTGGATGACGTTTATGTTTTCTAACGTACAGTCATTGTTCTGAGAAGACCTCTAGCGATCTTTGCGTCAATAACGTGTGTAGGACCCACGTGATCGGATCACTGACTCAACCCTACGTCTCATAGACCCTGTAAGCCGTCGTATGCGTTGCTGTGGCAGGTTGTTCCATTCCCGATGTAATGCACGTTCCAATTCATCCAGATTGGCTATTGGAGGGACCATCTTCGCAATTTGTCGTCCCAACATGTCCCAAACGTGCTCGAGGGGGTTCAGGTCAGGACTGTACGCAGGCCAGGGGATGGTTGTCACAGCACCTTGCTCCAGCAAGGCTCGGACGCGTCTCGCACGGTGAGGCCTGGCGTTGTCATCCATGAAGATGGGTCTGCTGGCGAGGGTGTGGTCATCGAAGTGCGGGATTACGGTGGTATTCAGGATTTCCTCGGCATATCGCTCTCCGTTGAGGTTACCTCGCACAGTTATCAGGTCCAACTTACAGTCATGGGAGAAGCATCCCCAGACCATAATCGAGCCACCACCAAAGGGTACCGTTGGTTGAATGTTTTTAGGTGCATACGCGGTGTTTTTGTGGCGCCACACCCGAACACGCCCATCTGTCACGTACAGCACGAACCGGCTTTCATCCGACCAATGAACTCGCCTCCAAGACCGGATGTTCCATCCACGTCGCGCTAGGCACCATGCCAAACGCTCCCTCTGATGTCGTTCGAGTAGCCTTGGACGCTTGATCACTCGTCTTGACCTTAAACCGGCCGATTTCAGGCGGTTCCTCACGGTACGGTGACATAGCCTTCTGTTGGGCAGCCAGTTGTCCTTCAGGAAATGGCTCGAGGCGAAGGGATATCGTCGCACCAGTCTCAAAAGCGCTCTATCTTGGCGGACTGTTGTCACGCGAGGTCTTCCAGACCTTGGGCGGTCCTTCACCGCATCCGTTTCCTGGTGTTTCTGCACCAACCGACTGATCACCGAATGGTGGTAACCAAACGTTCGAGCTACAGCTTTTCTGGACATTCCGGACTCGATCATGCCTATTATCCGCCATCGTTCTCCGTCCGACAACCGTCTACGAGCCACCATTACGAGAAAATGACCATGTAACCCCCACACGAGCTCAGGCGTGACTTGCAATAACCCGTGATGATAGTGCATTTACAGAAAATCACGACCACGTGGATGATAACACGTGCTGCACGAGCGATGGGCGTCACAGATGAGTGCACTCATCTGCATTTCATCAATGGATAATTGCTAATGTCATACCAATCATTATTTGATCTCACATACCTTAGAATATATGCCAATGTATACATATACACAAAGAATATATATTAGGGGGTGCTTACCTTAATTCGTTGTGTAGGGGTGCTTAACTTAATTCTTTGTGTATATATATGTTTGATAATATTTGGTGTTTAATCATCCATTCTCTGTGTTATCCCTCTTTGCATTGTGTATACATATTAGAATTGCCTCAAGCAAACGTTTAAGTGAGTTAAATATATATTGAAGTGTTTTGCTCATGGGTTCATCCATTTTAAATATACCAACATAAAAAATATTAATTTTTCCCGAATGTTTTTAGGAAACAAAATGGACACGGGTATCTATCCTTTGTACCACATGTTCATGTTGCCCCCGTGTAGACTTTTTATCTATCTTGCGTCATATGTAAAAAATTTGTGCTTCCTCCTCTTTATTTCCACCTGAGCGCAATAGAATAGTCTAGGTTTAGCAATTTCATTAAACGGGCGGTTCGTTTATATTCCTGGATTAAAAATCCCAAACGCGAATTATGCAAAACTGTATCGCTAGTCATAATATGTTTGAAATGTTTCTTCAACATTTATACTATTTACCTCAATATCGTATACTGTTTCGGCACAAGAACAAAATTAAATCTTTTGGTTTATTTAATTTTTCACAAAGAACATTAAATTCCCTAATTCTAATAATATTTACCTTTTCATTGAAGTCATTCATTTTATAATTCTCATGTTTTAAATCAAAATTTCAATTTTTATATTTTATTAATTGTTATAATTCTGAAATTTTATTTTTAGGAAATGGTAGTCTGCTCTTTGCACCATATGTTAGTTATGTGAACCCTTTATCCCACTTGTCACATGTAAAAATTCGATTATCGGGAAATCGGAAATTTTAGACATTTTGGAAATTTTGGGAAATTATAGGAAATCAATTTTTTTGAAAATCTGAAATCTGAAATCTGAAACTTAAATAATTCGCGGTTTAGCGAATCACTTCCGGTTTGTGGTGAGTCACTTCCTGTTTTTAGCGACTGCACCAAAATGGTAAATTTTGAAAAAATCGCCAGGGGGGATACGGGGATCTGCGCTCTGCTTGGTAGGTGTTCCAGAACTCCCATTTTCCTACTACTCAGGTGAGGCAAGTTCCTTCTATTTTTCATTAATTTTATGAGAATCTTTGAGTTTGTGTAACAATAAAAGGTGTCATCCATGTTTGTTGTTGAGTTTGTGTAACAATAAAAGGTGTCATGCATGTTGGTTGTTGAGGTTGTGTATCAATAAAAGGTGTCATGCATGTTTGTTGTTGAGTTTGTGTAACAATAAAAGGTGTGTCATGCATGTTGGTTGTTGAGGTTGTGTAACAATAAAAGGTGTGCCATGCATGTTTGTTGTTGAGTTTGTGTAACAATAAAAGGTGTGTCATGCACGTTGGTTGTTGAGGTTGTGTATCAATAAAAGGTGTCATGCATGTTTGTTGTTGAGTTTGTGTAACAATAAAAGGTGTGTCATGCATGTTGGTTGTTGAGGTTGTGTATCAATAAAAGGTGTGTCATGCATGTTTGTTGTTGAGTTTGTGTAACAATAAAAGGTGTGTCATGCATGTTGGTTGTTGAGGTTGTGTATCAATAAAGGGTGTGTCATGCATGTTTGTTGTTGAGTTTGTATATCAATAAAAGGTGTGTCATGCATGTTTGTTGAGTTTGTGTATCAATAAAAGGTGTGTCATGCATGTTTGTTGTTGAGTTTGTATATCAATAAAAGGTGTGTCATGCATGTTTGTTGTTGAGTTTGTATATCAATAAAGGGTGTGTCATGCATGTTTGTTGTTGAGTTTGTGTATCAATAAAAGGTGTGTCATGCATGTTTGTTGTTGAGTGAAGTTCAACTTACAAACTCCTTGTCTTGTTCATATTTCTCCTTTTCATTACACCTTAAGGCCTGCTCCTCCTGCAGTTTCACCTCAGCCAGCTGCTGGTGCAGCTCACGAAACCTGATCATCTTGGCCACTTGCTGCACGTACACCGACCCGAGTTAGACACGACAGTCTCAGACAAGGGGCCATGGGTCATGTGATTATGTGTGGACTTCCGTTCAGGCCGAGGTCTACAAATCAAAATGGCGTAAATGGAGGTGCTTTTTATTGGAGAACACCAAAGTACATGCACCTGCCATCTTAACCTTATCTTTGGGACACGTGAGCTCTTTTACCTGGGCTGCTATTGTTTCTATTTGAGGATTCCTCTTCCCCCCTCTCCCTCTCGTTATCTCACCTCTTCTCGCTGTCTCGTTTGTTCCACCACATCACGGAGCTGAGCCGCCAACTCTTCATTCTCCTTCCGCAGTTGAGATCCACGAGCCTCATTCTCTCCAACTTCCCGTCTCACCTCCTCCAAAGCTTCTTCAAACTTTTGTGTCACTTCGTGCCTCTTCTGCTCTTCCTCGTGCCCCTTCTTCTCGTTCTCCTCCTGGACACAGTTAAAGTACATTTGAGGAAATTACATCATCTGTTAAACCATTACGCTATGTACATGTCTCTCCCATGGTGCAGCTGCACCTTTCTGGTGCTGATTCGCTCAAGTTACCGTCTCGTCCTTCACTGAAGCATCGATCATACCTGTGCCTCAGACACCGATACCTCCTTTAAATGCCTCCACCAAGGTATGTCCCTGTTCATGTATCACGTAATCACATTTGGCTTCAATCTATCCATTGATCCTGATATTGATCCTGATTGATCCTGACCATTGTTCAGATCCTGATAAATGAAGGAATATTGGGTGCAAGTCGTGATGAAGGAACTTACATCATTGTGAACATGGAAAACCCGACAGACCACTCAAGCTCAAGGTGATCCCGACAAAATTCAAAACAATGATTTCTTTCTGAGGAAGACAGCGTCCAACACCAGCTTCACCCGAAATCCCAACCATCACATCCATCCCTGCTGTCCAACACCTACTGAGACTTGCTCACTCGTTTTCCAGGATCTGCTCCTCATGCGTCTCTCTTACAAAAGATGGATCTTTAATTGTTCGTTTGGGATGTTTCATTCAAAAACTTCCATCCCAACTCCTGGTGCTCTTCAGACCCACTGCGTCACAAAACCATCCAGTAAACTTTTATTGTTAACAAATTCATGCTTTTCACCAATGACCACTTTTTGTGTACAATTCCGAGGCTCGTGGAAGAGCGAGGTGACACAGGTGTGAAGGAAATGCAATGACAGTGCGGGTAGTGGCACAGCAGGTGGAAGCAACACGCAAGGGAATGGAGGAATGCGAAGGGCAAAGAGGATATGGAGGGAAACATAGTAACCTGCAGGTAAGACAGGTGGGATGGAAGGAAGAGGTTCATGTGTGTAGAAAACATTATTGATAACGATGGGAGATGGTAACGGGTGCAGAAAACATTATTGATAACGATGGGAGATGGTAATGGGTGCAGAAAATATCATTGATAACGATGGGAGATGGTAATGGGTGTAGAAAACATTATTGATAACGATGGGAGATGGTAATGGGTGTAGAAAATATCATTGATAACGATGGGAGATGGTAATGGGTGTAGAAAATATCATTGATAACGATGGGAGATGGTAATGGGTGTAGAAAATATTATTGATAACGATGGGAGATGGTAATGGGTGTAGAAAATATCATTGATAACGATGGGAGATGGTAATGGGTGTAGAAAACATTATTGATAACGATGGGAGATGGTAATGGGTGTAGAAAATATCATTGATAACGATGGGAGATGGTAATGGGTGTAGAAAATATCATTGATAACGATGGGAGATGGTAATGGGTGTAGAAAATATCATTGATAAAGATGGGAGATGGTAATGGGTGTAGAAAATATCATTGATAACGATGGGAGATGGTAATGGGTGTAGAAAATATCATTGATAACGATGGGAGATGGTAATGGGTGTAGAAAATATCATTGATAACGATGGGAGATGGTAATGGGTGTAGAAAATATCATTGATAAAGATGGGAGATGGTAATGGGTGTAGAAAATATCATTGATAACGATGGGAGATGGTAATGGGTGTAGAAAACATTATTGATAACGATGGGAGATGGTAATGGGTGTAGAAAACATCATTGATAACGATGGGAGATGGTAATGGGTGTAGAAAATATCATTGATAACGATGGGAGATGGTAATGGGTGTAGAAAATATTATTGATAACGATGGGAGATGGTAATGGGTGTAGAAAATATCATTGATAACGATGGGAGATGGTAGTGGGTGTAGAAAACATTATTGATAACGATGGGAGATGTTAATGGGTGTAGAAAATATCATTGATAACGATGGGAGATGGTAATGGGTGTAGAAAACATTATTGATAACGATGGGAGATGGTAATGGGTGTAGAAAATATCATTGATAACGATGGGAGATGGTAATGGGTGTAGAAAATATCATTGATAACGATGGGAGATGGTAATGGGTGTAGAAAATATCATTGATAAAGATGGGAGATGGTAATGGGTGTAGAAAATATCATTGATAACGATGGGAGATGGTAATGGGTGTAGAAAATATCATTGATAAAGATGGGAGATGGTAATGGGTGTAGAAAATATCATTGATAACGATGGGAGATGGTAATGGGTGTAGAAAACATTATTGATAACGATGGGAGATGGTAATGGGTGTAGAAAATATCATTGATAACGATGGGAGATGGTAATGGGTGTAGAAAATATCATTGATAACGATGGGAGATGGTAATGGGTGTAGAAAATATCATTGATAACGATGGGAGATGGTAATGGGTGCAGAAAACATTATTGATAACGATGGGAGATGTTAATAGGTGTAGAAAATATCATTGATAACGATGGGAGATGGTAATGGGTGTAGAAAACATTATTGATAACGATGGGAGATGGTAATGGGTGTAGAAAATATCATTGATAACGATGGGAGATGGTAATGGGTGTAGAAAATATCATTGATAACGATGGGAGATGGTAATGGGTGTAGAAAATATCATTGATAAAGATGGGAGATGGTAATGGGTGTAGAAAATATCATTGATAACGATGGGAGATGGTAATGGGTGTAGAAAATATCATTGATAACGATGGGAGATGGTAATGGGTGTAGAAAACATTATTGATAACGATGGGAGATGGTAATGGGTGTAGAAAATATCATTGATAACGATGGGAGATGGTAATGGGTGTAGAAAATATCATTGATAACGATGGGAGATGGTAATGGGTGTAGAAAATATCATTGATAACGATTGGAGATGGTAATGGGTGTAGAAAATATCATTGATAACGATGGGAGATGGTAATGGGTGTAGAAAATATCATTGATAAAGATGGGAGATGGTAATGGGTGAAGAAAATATTATTGATAACGATGGGAGATGTTAATGGGTGTAGAAAATATCATTGATAACGATGGGAGATGGTAATGGGTGTAGAAAATATCATTGATAACGATGGGAGATGGTAATGGGTGTAGAAAATATCATTGATAACGATGTGAGATGGTAATGGGTGTAGAAAATATCATTGATAAAGATGGGAGATGGTAACGGGTGTAGAAAATATCATTGATAACGATGGGAGATGTTAATGGGTGTAGAAAATATCATTGATAACGATGGGAGATGGTAATGGGTGTAGAAAATATCATTGATAACGATGGGAGATGGTAATGGGTGTAGAAAATATCATTGATAACGATGGGAGATGTTAATGGGTGTAGAAAATATCATTGATAAAGATGGGAGATGGTAATGGGTGTAGAAAATATCATTGATAACGATGGAAGATGTTAATGGGTGTAGAAAATATCATTGATAAAGATGGGAGATGGTAATGGGTGTAGAAAATATTATTGATAACGATGGGAGATGTTAATGGGTGTAGAAAATATCATTGATAAAGATGGGAGATGGTAATGGGTGTAGAAAATATTATTGATAACGATGGGAGATGTTAATGGGTGTAGAAAATATCATTGATAAAGATGGGAGATGGTAATGGGTGTAGAAAATATCATTGATAACGATGGGAGATGTTAATGGGTGTAGAAAATATCATTGATAAAGATGGGAGATGGTAATGGGTGTAGAAAATATTATTGATAACGATGGGAGATGGTAATGGGTGTAGAAAATATATCATTGATAACGATGGGAGATGTTAATGGGTGTAGAAAATATATCATTGATAACGATGGGAGATGGTAATGGGTGTAGAAAATATATCATTGATAACGATGGGAGATGGTAATGGGTGTAGAAAATATCATTGATAAAGATGGGAGATGGTAATGGGTGTAGAAAATATTATTGATAAAGATGGGAGATGGTAATGGGTGTAGAAAATATTATTGATAACGATGGGAGATGGTAATGGGTGTAGAAAATATATCATTGATAACGATGGGAGATGTTAATGGGTGTAGAAAATATATCATTGATAACGATGGGAGATGGTAATGGGTGTAGAAAATATATCATTGATAACGATGGGAGATGGTAATGGGTGTAGAAAATATATCATTGATAACGATGGGAGATGGTAATGGGTGTAGAAAATATATCATTGATAAAGATGGGAGATGGTAATGGGTGTAGAAAACATTATTGATAACGATGGGAGATGGTAATGGGTGTAGAAAATATTATTGATAACGATGGGAGATGGTAATGGGTGTAGAAAATATATCATTGATAACGATGGGAGATGTTAATGGGTGTAGAAAATATCATTGATAAAGATGGGAGATGGTAATGGGTGTAGAAAATATTATTGATAACGATGGGAGATGGTAATGGGTGTAGAAAATATATCATTGATAACGATGGGAGATGTTAATGGGTGTAGAAAATATTATTGATAACGATGGGAGATGGTAATGGGTGTAGAAAATATTATTGATAACGATGGGAGATGGTAATGGGTGTAGAAAATATCATTGATAACGATGTGAGATGGTAATGTGTGTAGAAAATATCATTGATAACGATGGGAGATGGTAATGGGTGTAGAAAATATCATTGATAACGATGTGAGATGGTAATGGGTGTAGAAAATATCATTGATAACGATGGGAGATGGTAATGGGTGTAGAAAATATCATTGATAACGATGGGAGATGGTAATGGGTGTAGAAAATATTATTGATAACGATGGGAGATGGTAATGGGTGTAGAAAATATCATTGATAAAGATAGGAGATGTTAATGGGTGTAGAAAATATCATTGATAAAGATGGGAGATGGTAATGGGTGTAGAAAATATTATTGATAACGATGGGAGATGGTAATAGGTGCAGAAAATATCATTGATAAAGATAGGAGATGTTAATGGGTGTCGAAAATATCATTGATAACGATGGGAGATGGTAATGGGTGTAGAAAATATTATTGATAACGATGTGAGATGGTAATGGGTGTAGAAAATATCATTGATAACGATGTGAGATGGTAATGGGTGTAGAAAATATCATTGATAAAGATGGGAGATGGTAATGGGTGTAGAAAATATCATTGATAACGATGTGAGATGGTAATGGGTGTAGAAAATATCATTGATAACGATGGGAGATGTTAATGGGTGTAGAAAATATCATTGATAAAGATGGGAGATGGTAATGGGTGTAGAAAATATCATTGATAACGATGTGAGATGGTAATGGGTGTAGAAAATATCATTGATAAAGATGGGAGATGTTAATGGGTGTAGAAAATATTATTGATAACGATGGGAGATGGTAATGGGTGTAGAAAATATTATTGATAACGATGGGAGATGGTAATGGGTGTAGAAAATATCATTGATAACGATGGGAGATGGTAATGGGTGTATAAAATATCATTGATAACGATGGGAGATGGTAATGGGTGTAGAAAATATTATTGATAACGATGGGAGATGGTAATGGGTGCAGAAAATATCATTGATAACGATGGGAGATGGTAATGGGTGTAGAAAACATTATTGATAACGATGGGAGATGTTAATGGGTGTAGAAAATATTATTGATAACGATGGGAGATGGTAATGGGTGTAGAAAATATCATTGATAACGATGTGAGATGGTAATGGGTGTAGAAAATATTATTGATAAAGATGAGAGATGGTAATGGGTGTAGAAAATATCATTGATAACGATGTGAGATGGTAATGGGTGTAGAAAATATCATTGATAAAGATGGGAGATGGTAATGGGTGTAGAAAATATCATTGATAACGATGGGAGATGGTAATGGGTGTAGAAAATATTATTGATAAAGATGGGAGATGGTAATGGGTGTAGAAAATATCATTGATAACGATGTGAGATGGTAATGGGTGTAGAAAATATCATTGATAAAGATGGGAGATGGTAATGGGTGTAGAAAATATCATTGATAACGATGTGAGATGGTAATGGGTGTAGAAAATATCATTGATAACGATGGGAGATGTTAATGGGTGTAGAATATATCATTGATAAAGATGGGAGATGGTAATGGGTGTAGAAAATATCATTGATAACGATGTGAGATGGTAATGGGTGTAGAAAATATCATTGATAAAGATGGGAGATGTTAATGGGTGTAGAAAATATTATTGATAACGATGGGAGATGGTAATGGGTGTAGAAAATATTATTGATAACGATGGGAGATGGTAATGGGTGTAGAAAATATCATTGATAACGATGGGAGATGGTAATGGGTGTAGAAAACATTATTGATAACGATGGGAGATGGTAATGGGTGTAGAAAGTATCATTGATAACGATGGGAGATGGTAATGGGTGTAGAAAATATCATTGATAACGATGGGAGATGGTAATGGGTGTAGAAAATATTATTGATAACGATGGGAGATGGTAATGGGTGCAGAAAATATCATTGATAACGATGGGAGATGGTAATGGGTGTAGAAAACATTATTGATAACGATGGGAGATGTTAATGGGTGTAGAAAATATTATTGATAACGATGGGAGATGGTAATGGGTGTAGAAAATATCATTGATAACGATGTGAGATGGTAACGGGTGCAGAAAATATTATTGATAACGATGGGAGATGGTAATGGGTGTAGAAAATATCATTGATAACGATGGCAGATGGTAATGGGTGCAGAAAATATCATTGATAACGATGTGAGATGGTAATGGGTGCAGAAAATATCATTGATAACGATGTGAGATGGTAAGGTGTGTAGAAAATATCATTGATAACGATGTGAGATGGTAATGGGTGCAGAAAATATCATTGATAACGATGTGAGATGGTAATGGGTGCAGAAAATATCATTGATAACGATGTGAGATGGTAATGGGTGCAGAAAATATCATTGATAACGATGTGAGATGGTAATGGGTGTAGAAAATATCATTGATAACGATGTGAGATGGTAATGGGTGCAGAAAATATCATTGATAACAATGTGAGATGGTAATGGGTGCAGAAAATCTCATTGATAACGATGTGAGATGGTAATGGGTGTGGAAAATATCATTGATAACGATGGGAGATGGTAATGGGTGTAGAAAATATCATTGATAACGATGTGAGATGGTAATGGGTGTATAAAAATCATTGATAACGATGGGAGATGTTAATGGGTGTAGAAAATATTATTAATAAAGATGGGAGATGGTAATGGGTGTAGAAAATATCATTGATAACGATGGGAGATGGTAATGGGTGTATAAAATATCATTGATAACGATGGGAGATGGTAATGGGTGTAGAAAATATCATTGATAACGATGTGAGATGGTAATGGGTGTAGAAAATATCATTGATAACGATGTGAGATGGTAATGGGTGTAGAAAACATTATTGATAACGATGGGAGATGGTAATGGGTGTAGAAAATATCATTGATAAAGATGGGAGATGGTAATGGGTGTAGAAAATATCATTGATAACGATGGGAGATGGTAATGGGTGTAGAAAATATCATTGATAACGATGTGAGATGGTAATGGGTGTAGAAAATATCATTGATAACGATGGGAGATGGTAATGGGTGTAGAAAATATCATTGATAAAGATGGGAGATGGTAATGGGTGTAGAAAATATCATTGATAACGATGGGAGATGTTAATGGGTGTAGAAAATATCATTGATAAAGATGGGAGATGGTAATGGGTGTAGAAAATATTATTGATAACGATGGGAGATGGTAATGGGTGTAGAAAATATCATTGATAAAGATAGGAGATGTTAATGGGTGTAGAAAATATCATTGATAACGATGTGAGATGGTAATGGGTGTAGAAAACATTATTGATAACGATGGGAGATGGTAATGGGTGCAGAAAATATCATTGATAATGATGTGAGATGGTAATGGGTGTAGAATATATCATTGATAAAGATGGGAGATGGTAATGGGTGTAGAAAATATTATTGATAACGATGTGAGATGGTAATGGGTGTAGAAAATATCATTGATAAAGATGGGAGATGGTAATGGGTGTAGAAAATATCATTGATAACGATGTGAGATGGTAATGGGTGTAGAAAATATCATTGATAAAGATGGGAGATGGTAATGGGTGTAGAAAATATTCTTGATAACGATGTGAGATGGTAATGGGTGTAGAAAATATCATTGATAACGATGGGAGATGGTAATGGGTGTAGAAAATATTATTGATAAAGATGGGAGATGGTAATGGGTGTAGAAAATATCATTGATAACGATGTGAGATGGTAATGGGTGTAGAAAATATCATTGATAAAGATGGGAGATGGTAATGGGTGTAGAAAATATCATTGATAACGATGTGAGATGGTAATGGGTGTAGAAAATATCATTGATAACGATGGGAGATGTTAATGGGTGTGGAATATATCATTGATAAAGAAGGGAGATGGTAATGGGTGTAGAAAATATCATTGATAACGATGTGAGATGGTAATGGGTGTAGAAAATATCATTGATAAAGATGGGAGATGTTAATGGGTGTAGAAAATATTATTGATAACGATGGGAGATGGTAATGGGTGTAGAAAATATTATTGATAACGATGGGAGATGGTAATGGGTGTAGAAAATATCATTGATAACGATGGGAGATGGTAATGGGTGTAGAAAACATTATTGATAACGATGGGAGATGGTAATGGGTGTAGAAAATATCATTGATAACGATGGGAGATGGTAATGGGTGTAGAAAATATCATTGATAACGATGGGAGATGGTAATGGGTGTAGAAAATATTATTGATAACGATGGGAGATGGTAATGGGTGCAGAAAATATCATTGATAACGATGGGAGATGGTAATGGGTGTAGAAAACATTATTGATAACGATGGGAGATGTTAATGGGTGTAGAAAATATTATTGATAACGATGGGAAATGGTAATGGGTGTAGAAAATATCATTGATAACGATGTGAGATGGTAACGGGTGCAGAAAATATTATTGATAACGATGGGAGATGGTAATGGGTGTAGAAAATATCATTGATAACGATGGCAGATGGTAATGGGTGCAGAAAATATCATTGATAACGATGTGAGATGGTAATGGGTGCAGAAAATATCATTGATAACGATGTGAGATGGTAATGGGTGCAGAAAATATCATTGATAACGATGTGAGATGGTAATGGGTGTAGAAAATATCATTGATAACGATGTGAGATGGTAATGGGTGCAGAAAATATCATTGATAACAATGTGAGATGGTAATGGGTGCAGAAAATCTCATTGATAACGATGTGAGATGGTAATGGGTGTGGAAAATATCATTGATAACGATGGGAGATGGTAATGGGTGTAGAAAATATCATTGATAACGATGTGAGATGGTATTGGGTGTAGAAAAATCATTGATAACGATGGGAGATGTTAATGGGTGTAGAAAATATTATTAATAAAGATGGGAGATGGTAATGGGTGTAGAAAATATCATTGATAACGATGGGAGATGGTAATGGGTGTAGAAAATATCATTGATAACGATGTGAGATGGTAATGGGTGTAGAAAATATCATTGATAACGATGGGAGATGGTAATGGGTGTAGAAAATATTTTTTGATAACGATGGTAGATGGTAATGGGTGCAGAAAATATCATTGATAACGATGTGAGATGTTAATGGGTGTAGAGAATATCATTGATAACGATGTGAGATGGTAATGGGTGTAGAAAATATCATTGATAACGATGGGAGATGGTAATGGGTGTAGAAAATATTTTTTGATAACGATGGTAGATGGTAATGGGTGCAGAAAATATCATTGATAACGATGTGAGATGTTAATGGGTGTAGAGAATATCATTGATAACGATGGTAGATGGTAATGGGTGCAGAAAATATCATTGATAAAGATGGGAGATGGTAATGGGTGTAGAAAATATTATTGATAACGATGTGAGATGGTAATGGGTGTAGAAAATATCATTGATAAAGATGGGAGATGTTAATGGGTGTAGAAAATATCATTGATAACGATGTGAGATGGTAATGGGTGTAGAAAATATCATTGATAACGATGGGAGATGGTAACGGGTGCAGAAAACATTATTGATAAAGATGGGAGATGGTAACGGGTGCAGAAAACATTATTGATAAAGATGGGAGATGGTAACGGGTGCAGAAAACATTATTGATAACAATGGGAGATGGTAAAGGGTGCAGAAAACATTATTGATAAAGATGGGAGATGGTAACGGGTGCAGAAAATATCATTGATAACGATGGGAGATGGTAATGGGTGTAGAAAATATCATTGATAAAGATGGGAGATGTTAATGGGTGTAGAAAATATTATTGATAACAATGGGAGATGGTAACGGGTGCAGAAAACATTATTGATAAAGATGGGAGATGGTAACGGGTGTAGAAAACATTATTGATAACGATGGGAGATTGTAATGGGTGCAGAAAACATTATTGATAACAATGGGAGATGGTAATGGGTGTAGAAAACATTATTGATAACGATGGGAGATGGTAATGGGTGCAGAAAATATTATTGATAACGATGGGAGATTGTAATAGGTGTAGAAAATATTGTTGCGGATCTGCCGCCGGCCTTCTCCCCTTACCCAGGGGGGATTAGTCCCCTTGTCTTTGACTGGCCTGGTGGGACCCGGGACCTATGACGTCACTCCCGGACAGCACGATATAGGGTATTAGGACTAAAGTTCGCTATTACCTAATTACTCGTGCTGCCCTGAAAGAAGAAAATAAGCCCCGCACGAACCACGCGTGTTGAGACGTTGAGCGGTGCGTACATGCGATCCGTGCCGTTTAGATGGTGAACCCGGTTCTAGCGGTCTTATTCGTACCACGCTTAGTCAATGGATAAATCACAAAAGCAGTCGAATTGGAAAAAGGAAGAACAAGGTTTATTTCCTCTATACAATGATTCCAGAAAAAGGGGACACAGTGCAGCCTTAAAACAGTCTTACTTCATACCCAGGACAAACGGGCCCGTCTCACACATACACATTCACACGGGGCTCGCAGCTGCAGGATGATGGTCCGCGTCCAAGGATGGCTCCTGTGCAGCTCGCTGTGGTCTCCGGCTCATCCCGTGCAGATGGTAAGAGGAGAAGGCAGGAGCTCTCCGCGTGTCGTCTTGTATGCACAAGGTTATTACGGGGTGAACGGTAGGGTGTGGGCTCTGGCGGTTGGGGGTTATCACTGGCGGATATTACCGCGTTTACTCGCGTGGCTGAAGTAGGCGCTATTCGCCACCGGCACATCTGGCTGCAGCCGTGTACTCAACGCCTCTTCTTCCTCTCCTCTGGCGCGTACATTATACTGCGAGTTTACAGTTCAAAGCCTCCGCTTATCGCACGAATTTCTCTCCACACAAGTCCTCGGGTAGCAAGTCCTCTCTCTCTCCTCTGCGAGTCCTTTCACCAAGCCCTCTCCCAACGAGTCATGTTCAAGGGCTTTGTGTAGCGACTTATATAGGCATGCCCCGTGAACCTTCTAGAACTCACCAGACGCGCCTCTCCACGCCCTCTCATGCCATGCCGCTAGAGCCCTGGTTAGCTGGTGGCTCTTACCGTCATCGCCTCTGACGCTCCGCCTTGACGCCACCCCCACCCTACCTCGCGCTCCTCCTTCTCAGGCCTACCTCGTGTTACTCAACTAGTGAGCGAGCAAAGGGCAGCAAATGCTGCGGGCAACCAAAGCATAACAACGGAGCGGCAGCCAAATGGGGCGCGGGATCAATTATGCCCATAGAGGTGGAATTGGAGGGTGGACACAAAAATGAGCAGGACCTAATCTCATGTCTTTACACAATGCAGATATTAATAGGGGAAATGGCCTATACTTACACATACTATGACATAACTAATACTATAAGGGGGCCTACGTGTTGCTCGTGGACTAACTATGGGGGGCAACCCTTTAACCTTTAATGATCAATATGTGCAAAGCTCAAAACCGTAGCAATATTATTGATAACGATGGGACATCACCTGGGGTGGTTTTCTTCTGTCAGATTGAAGCACTGGTGGGAAGAGTGTAATTGAAGAGACTGAGGAAGGCAGTTGTACAAATGAAAGAAGAAAGGAACAAAGGACGAAGGGCCATTGACATGGATTTTGGGAGGATCACACAGGGAAAACACATGCAATGTGGAGAAACTGATGAGAAAGGGACGAATGTAGGATTGGAGATACGAACGTGCAAAGGGAAAAGAAGACTGGATGGGAGGTCGTTGAGAAGTAGTGGATAGGTAGTTGAGAGGTAGTGGAGTGGTAGTGGAGAGATAGTGGATAGGTCGATGAGAGGTCGTTGAGAGGTAGTTGAGATGTGGTGGAGAGGTAGTGGATAGGTCGTGGAGAGGTAGGGGAGAGGTAGTTGAGAAGTAGTGGAGAGGTAGTGGATCGGTCGTTGAGAGGTAGGGGAGAGGTCGTGGAGAGGTAGGGGAGAGGTCGTTGAGAAGTAGTGGAGAGGTAGTGGATAGGTCGTTGAGAGGTAGTTGACAGGGAGTGGATAGGTCGTTGAGAGGTAGTGGATAGGTCGTGGATAGGTCGTGGAGAGGTGGTGGATAGGTCGTTGAGAGGTGGTGGATAGGTCGTTGAGAGATAGTGGATAGGTCGTGGAGAGGTAGGGGAGATGTAGTTGAGAAGTAGTGGAGAGGTAGTGGAGAGCTGGTTGAGAGTTAGTTGAGAGGTAGTTGTGTAAAACAGAGAGCACAAAGCAGTCTGTGATGAGAGAGAGCAGAAATGCCTGTGCTGTGGCTTTTTGTGGGAGATGCTAGACAGTAGACATGTTGACAATTTTGGATTCCACAGGGTAAAGGTGAGACAGGTATGAAGTAGAGCTGCCAGGCCACATTAGCAGTAATCCATTGAGTTATGGTCAAAAGCCATTTGGGCTGTGAGAAACCAGACTTACTCAAGAAGTACTCCCCACCATGGAGAAGCGATATGTCGGCCATTTTTGATATATATATATATATACAGTTGTAGCGGTTACCTTATTGGGACATAATGCACGGGCCAGTGGTGCTTTTGATGGTGTGGTGTGGCGTGGCGTGCGCGCGGTTGTTGGAGCCACGCCCTCTGAAGAGGGTTTTGGCGCGATAAAAACTATGAGTTCCGGTCGCGGGGGGAGTGTTGTTGTAATAAAGGAGCTTTGAACAGCAAAGAAATGGCCTCGTCCTCTCGTCATCCGCAACTCCTACACAGTATGGATTTTCTTTTCTGTACAGGAGAGGTGATGGCTTGTGAGACTGAGCCAGGTGCTTTGTTTCATTGTGTAAATATACAGGTGGGTTCATTTGCTGACCCTTCCGGAGAGAAAGGGTGAGAAAATGCGACCTGCGTGGATTGCGTGACGTGTTCCACACGTGTGAGACGAGCATCTGATCCTTGTAGATCGGTAAATAAGAGAGAGACAGAGATGCTGATGCTGCTGTTTTGCCCCTGAGATGCACTATGGTGGACAGTATAATGTGGAGTCGTGTGCATTGTTTAATTTGTCTGATACAACAACAACAACAACAGGCATTTTAAGGCCATTTTCCCTGCAGGAGCGGGGGTTAGCCTTGCGGTCCCCATGACAATCTTCTCCATCTTGCCCTATTTTCTGCATCTCTTCTTGTTAACCCCCTCGCCCGCATTTCTTCTTCGGCCATCTTTAGCCAAGTCTTTCTCGGTCTTCCCCGTCCTCTACTTCCTTCTACATTCATTTCCATCACTCTTCTCAACCAGTCACTTTCATCCTTCCTCAACACATGACCAAACCATCTCAACCTGTTCCTCTTCACAGCATCAATCACAGGCTCTATTCCCATCATCTTTCGCAATTCATCATTTGGCTTCCTCTCTCCCAACGATACTCCACACATCCACCGAACCATTCGCATTTCCACCCTTTCCAGCCTTCGTTGCTGCTCTACGTTCATTACCCATGTCTCGCTCCCATAAATCATAACACTTCTCACACATGCAGCATACACCTTTCCCTTCAGCTTCAACGACACTCCCCTCCTCATCAGCACGCCACTCAGTTCCCGAAACTTTTTCCATGCACATCTGACTCCAGCAACTGTTGCCGAGTCTGATCCACCTTCTCCATTCAGCATGTCTCCGAGGTAGCAAAATGTTTTCACACCTTCCAGCTTCACGCCGTCTCCAAGATCCAACTCAACATTTCCTCCATCTGCAGCTCCCTCTGTGCACACCTTACACTTGAATGTAGCTGCCACACTGGTTAATGACCCTCTCAGACCACTACATTTTTGATGAACCCACTCAGCGCACATTGTACATTGAATGGAGTTCACTCCGACACCCTTCCTACACACAGCACAGGACCACTTCCCAGTTCTTTCCACCTCACCACATGCTTTACCACTTGCCATCACCTTCGTCTTTCCGATATTCACCTTCAGACCTTTTGTCTCCATACATTCCTTCCACTTGTTCATCTTTTCCTTCAGTCCATCCATACTTTCCGCAATCAACACCAGATCATCTGCATACAACAACTCCCATGGTAAACCCTCCTTTACGTTCTGAGCCAGCACCTCCATCACAGCTACAAATAGTAGTGGACTTAGTACCGACCCCTGATGCACTCCCACCTGCACCTCAAACTCACCACTGTTCCCGTCCTTCGTCCTTACAGCTGTGCGCGCTCTTTCGTACATTGCCATCACTACTCTGATCAACCATTCCTCCACTCCTAACTTCCTCAATGCCCATGTCAATACTTCGCGTGGAACCCGATCGAATGCTTTCTCCAGATCAACAAACCCAAGAAACAAATTCTTCCTCTTCTCCATGTACTTCTCCTGCAACTGCCTCACAATAAAGAGCGCGTCTGTCGTTCCTCTTCCTGGCATAAATCCAAACTGCATTTCGTCTATCTTCACTTTCTTCCTTATCCTCCTCTCCAACACCCTTTCCAATACCTTCATTCCATGCTCCAATAACTTTATCGCTCGGTACGAGCCACACTCCAGAGGGTCACCTTTCCCCTTGTATAGAGGGACGAGGGTACTCAGTTCCCAATTCACTGGAATGCGGCCTTCTTTCACCACCAGATTACAGATCTCTGTCATTCTCTTCACACCCCAACTTCCTGCTGCCTTCAACATATCTCCCACAACTCCCGTCGGCCCTCCTAATTTGTCTGATGTCTGATGCAGTTTAATTTGTCTGATGCAGTTTTCAAAGACAAATTATTCTGATGAAATTGTTTGAATACATTTGGTTTATTCTTTGGCAATGATTCATTCCTTCAGGTGCTGTGATTACCAAGATGGTCTTGCTTTGCTGCTGCAGTTCATGGCACAAGGCCTCGAGCCGTGCTCGGCTAGAAACCATCCTCTGCAGCTCGATCGTGAGTTGAGTACATTCTGCGCTCAGCACCTTGAGCCTGTGGTGTGCCGTATGCTCCCTCTGCAGCTGTGCGGGGGACGGGACGACAGGGACATTTATTCCCTTTGAATCATACAAAGTTTGTGCAGATAGCAGTGACAACAAATCCAGAGCTATCATGATGCAACGAAGAAGATTATGCAGAGTGAAAGGACCGACACGCGTTCTACAGACAAGGCCAATGATGTACACATGGACTCTTGCAAAAACAACTCGCTTGTACTTGTACTGAGACTGCTGTAGGCCTCCACTTTTACCCTTGAGTTGCTGTGGAATGAGAGTAAAAGTCCAGTCTCACCAGTTGTACATGTTGGGTAGACAGGGCAATCAGTTGTTCTTCTGGTGATCCAAGCTTTTCCAGACTCTGATGCAGTTCTCGAAGAAGTTTTCCTGATGGCACAAGATAAAAATGTCAATCTATAAAAACAATTGTGTGTGTGTGTGTGTCAGTGTGTGTGTGTCAGTGTGTGTGTGTCAGTGTGTGTGTGTCAGTGTGTGTGTGTCAGTGTGTGTGTGTCAGTGTGTGTGTGTCAGTGTGTGTGTGTGTCAGTGTGTGTGTGTCAGTGTGTGTGTGTGTGTGTGTGTGTGTGTGTGTCAATGTGTGTGTGTGTCAATGTGTGAGTGTGTGTGTGTGTGTGTCAATGTGTGAGTGTGTGTGTGTGTGTGTGTGTGTGTGTGTGTGTGTGTGTGTGTGTGTGTGTGTGTGTGTGTGTGTGTGTGTGTGTGTGTGTGTGTGTGTGTGTGTGTGTGTGTGTGTTTGTGTGTGTGTGTTCTTCAAACAACAGTTTATTTACATTTGGCAACAAGATACTCCAGCAGACAAGTGGGCATACACATGGGTTCAGATCCCAAGAGACTCCAGCAGATAGTGGGCATACCCATGGGTTCAGATCCCAAAATACTCCAGCAGACATTGGGCATACCCATGGGTTCAGATCCCAAGAGACTCCAGCAGATAGTGGGCATACCCCTGGGTTCAGATCCCAAGAGACTCCAGCAGACAGTGGGCATACCCATGGGTTCAGATCCCAAGATACTCCAGCAGACAGTGGGCATCTATCTATAATTCCAGTAATCTCTGTGTGTATGTATGTATGTATGTATGTATGTATGTTTGTCTGTGACCGCTGTTTCTCGACAACCACGGGTCCGATATACTTGAAACTTGCCAGGTATATTGCTGGGGACCCGAGGATGTGCCTTTTCAAGGTTTCATATTAATCGGACAAGTAGTTACCGAGCTATGTCCAAAAAACGATTCAACCAATCAGAGAGCAGCGAGCTATCACGTGTGCCGAACGTGCCGAACAGACTCTGCCTCGGACGGCACATTTGAGAGCGTATTCATTTATTTCACGTTGGCAAACTATGTTGCCGCTATGTTGGCGTTAAACTATGTTTTAAAACTAATTAAAACTAATTTGCGATTCTTTCGCTTTCCTGCGCGTTTGTGCACGCTATGGCGATTTCTTTACCAAACTCCGCAAGCCGTTCGCTTTGGACCAAACCATTTCATGTAAATAGAGGGGGGGGGGATTGTCACCGTACTCGCAAGCCGTTCGCTTTGGACCAAACCATTTCATGTAAATAGAGGGGGGGGATATAATTTTAGATATAGATATAGTACGGGCATGCCCTAGTATCCCAAAATACTCCAGCAGACAGTGGGCATACCCATGGGTTCAGATCCCAAAATACTCCAACAGAAAGTGGGCATACCCATGGGTTCAGATCCCAAAATACTCCAGCAGACATTGGGCATACCCATGGGTTCAGATCCCAAAATACTCCAGCAGATAGTGGGCATACCCATGGGTTCAGATCCCAATATACTCCAGCAGACAGTGGGCATACCCATGGGTTCAGATCTCAAGATACTCCAGCAGACAGTGGGCACACCCATGGGTTCAGATCCCAAGATACTCCAGCAGACGGTGGGCATACCCATGGGTTCAGATCCCAAGATACTCCAGCAGACAGTGGGGATACCCATGGGTTCAGATCCCAAGATACTCCCACAGACAGTGGGAATACCCATGGGTTCAGATCCCAAGATACTCCAGCAGACAGTGGGCATACCCATGGGTTCAGATCCCAAAATACTCCAGCAGACAGTGGGCATACCCATGGGTTCAGATCCCAAGATACTCCAGCAGACAGTGGGCATACCCGTGGGTTCAGATCCCAAGATACTCCAGCAGACAGTGGGCATACCCATGGGTTCAGATCCCAAGATACTCCAGCAGACAGTGGGCATACCCATGGGTTCAGATCCCAAGATACTCCTGCAGACAGTGGGCATACCCATGGGTTCAGATCCCAAAATACTGCAGCAGACAGTGGGCATACCCATGGGTTCAGATCCCAAAATACTCCAACAGACAGTGGGCATACCCATGGGTTCAGATCCCAAGATACTCCAGCAGACAGTGGGCATACCCATGGGTTCAGATCCCAAGATACTCCAGCAGACAGTGGGCATACCCATGGGTTCAGATCCCAAGATACTCCAGCAGACAGTGGGCATACCCATGGATTCAGATCCCAAGATACTCCAGCAGACAGTGGGCATACCCATGGGTTCAGATCCCAAGATACTCCAGCAGACAGTGGGCATACCCATGGGTTCAGATCCCAAGATACTGCAGCAGACAGTGGGCATACCCATGGGTTCAGATCCCAAAATACTCCAACAGACAGTGGGCATACCCATGGGTTCAGATCCCAAGATACTCCAGCAGACAGTGGGCATACCCATGGGTTCAGATCCCAAGATACTCCAGCAGACAGTGGGCATACCCATGGGTTCAGATCCCAAGATACTCCAGCAGACAGTGGGCATACCCATGGATTCAGATCCCAAGATACTCCAGCAGACAGTGGGCATACCCATGGGTTCAGATCCCAAGATACTCCAGCAGACAGTGGGCATACCCATGGGTTCAGATCCCAAGATACTCCAACAGACAGTGGGCATACCCATGGGTTCAGATCCCAAGATACTCCAGCAGACAGTGGGCATACCCATGGGTTCAGATCCCAAGATACTCCAGCAGACAGTGGGCATACCCATGGGTTCAGATCCCAAAATACTCCAACAGAAAGTGGGCATACCCATGGGTTCAGATCCCAAGATACTCCAGCAGACAGTGGGCATACCCATGGGTTCAGATCCCAAGATACTCCAGCAGACAGTGGGCATACCCATGGGTTCAGATCCGGCCCCTTTCTTTGCAAATTTTTTCCTGCACATGTACGAGTTTGATTGGGTCCAGAACATGTGCAGGAATAAATTAACAACTGCACGAAGATGCGGAAACATCTTCAGGTTCATTGATGATTCGTTGACAATTAACCGTTTCAGTTCAGATGACGTCCAGTGCAGTGACCCACGAAAAAGTTTTATGTACGGATGACGTTTTTACACGTCATCGACTATACCTATAAATAGATCGTCAGTACGTGGTTGCATTCCTGTAGCAAAATGCCAAATTAATCCCGTACCGGGGGTATTTTTATCGAATAAAAATCCCGTACTCAAAGGGTTAATGATGGATTTATATTTAAGCAGCTTCATGTTGATATGTATCCAAAAAAACTTGAATTAAAAAAGGAAAACCAAACTTCCACTTCAGTTTCCTTTTTGGAATTACAAATTGATATCCATAATAATAAATTTTACACCAAATTATTTGATAAACGAGATGCATTTCCATTCCACATTGTCCGAATGCCTTTCTTAATAATAATAATAATAATAATAATAATAATAATAATAATAATACATTTATTTTAAAAAGCGCTTTTCAAGAAGCCCAAAGGTGCTTTGACAGAGTACAAAAAACAAGTGCAAAAAGACAAAAATCAATAGGTAAATAATCAAAGCAAAAGGAGGGAGAAGGAGAAGAGATAGTCAGGGGTTAAATGCTGTGGGTTGAATGTTGATTGCAGTGTTGAACAGGTGGGTCTTTAGTGATGTTTTGAATGTGGTGAGTGAGGAGGAGTCTCTGATGGTGTGAGGTAGTGAGTTCCAGAGGGTGGGAGCAGCAATGGAGAAGGCCCTGTCCCCCCAGGATCTGAATTTGGTCCGGATGGGGAGGGGGGGGGGGGGGCAGGAGGTTGGTTCCAGCAAGAGCAGAGGTTGCGGGTGGGAGTGTGTCTGGAGAGGAGGTCAGTCAGGTAGGATGGGGCCAGGTTATGGAGGGCTTTGTAGGTCAAGAGGAGGATTTTGTACTGGATTCTCTGGGGGATGGGGAGCCAGTGAAGCTTATAAAGGACGGGGGTGATGTGGTCACGGGTCCGGGAATGGGTGAGTAGACGGGCAGCGGAGTTCTGAATGTATTGGAGTTTATTGGTGATTATTGAGGGTGAACCATAGAAGAGGCTGTTGCAGTAGTCCAGACGGGAGGTGATGAAGGCGTGGATGAGGGTTTCTGCAGCCGTGGAGGAGAGGGATGGACGAAGACGGGCGATGTTTTTCAGGTGAAAGAAGGCTGTCTTTGTGATCTGTTTAGTGTATTTGTCGAAGGAGAGGGTTTGGTCAAAGATGATGCCAAGATTCCGGATGTGAGGGGAGGTGGATACTGGGATACCGTCGATGTTGAGGGCAAAGTTATGGGTGGATTTGGTGAGCGTTTTTGGGCCTATGATGATTATTTCACATTTATCATAGTTAAGTTTGAGGAAGTTGATTTGAAGCCAGGATTTTATTTCAGTGATGCAGTTTGTCAGGATAGAGTGGGTGGCGGTGGAGATGGACTTGGTGGAGATGAAAAGCTGGATGTCATCGGCGAAGCAGTGGAATTGGAGACCATGACGGCGGATTAAGTGACCAAGGGGGGACAGGTACAGGATGAAGAGGAGGGGGCCAATAACTGAACCTTGGGGGACACCTTGGGGGAGGGGAGCAGTGGGGGATTTGCAGTTATTGATGGAGATGAACTGGCATCTGTCAGAGAGGTATGATTTGATCCAAGAGAGGGCAGTGCCGGTAATGTTAAAGGTGGTTTCAAGTCGGGCGAGGAGGATGGTGTGATTGATGGTGTCAAAGGTGGCGCTGAGGTCGAGGAGGATGAGAATGTTGAGGTTGCCGGCGTCAGAGGAGAGGAGAAGGTCGTTGGTGATTTTGAGGAGAGCAGTTTCAGTACTGTGGTTGGAGCGGAAATCCGGATTGGAATGTTTCATACAGGTTATTGGCAGAGAGGTGATGTTTGAGTTGAGTGGCTACAGTGCGTTCCAAAACTTTTGACAGTAAGGGTAGGTTGGAGATGGGTCTGAAGTTGTTTAGGGTGTCAGGGTTTAGTCCAGGTTTTTTCAGAATGGGGGTAACAGCAGCAATTTTGAGGGATGGTGGGACGATGCCTGTGGACAGGGAGGAGTTTATTGTCGCAGTGATAAGTGGAGAGAGAGCATGAAGGGAGGCCTTGACAAAGCTGGAGGGGATGGGGTCAAGAGTGCAGGTGGCAATTTTTATTCCTATGAGGAGTTCAGAGAGGTCAGTAGGGGAGACTGGGGAGAACTGAGACAGGGGTTGGCAGGATAAGGGGGGCAGGTGGTTTGAGGGGAGGGGGTGCGGTGGTGGTTAAGCTGTTGTCGATGTTGTCAATTTTGCTTTGGAAGAATGAAAGGAAGGAGATGCAGTTTTCTACTGTGAATGACTGGGTGGTGGTGTTCAGGGGGCTGAGGAGTTTGTTTATTGTAGAGAAGAGTGCTTTTGGGTTTCCAGAGCCAGAGTGGATAATTTGAGAGTAGTAGGCGGAGCGGGCGCGGGAGAGGGCACGTAACAATATATATATATATATTGTCACGGTTTTTAGAACCTTCACGTTGTAAATTTAGTAGTAAATTTCCTGTGTACATTTCCCCTTAATTGGCTGTTAATTGAAATGAGCACCTCAGATGCAAACCTTCGACAGCAACATTCCTAAAAAGCTATTTTATGGTACGGTTGCAGGTGAAATAATTAGGACTATGAGAGCAACCACACACACCTCTGAACTGGTCAATAGCTTACAACAACTAGTCAGACGTATGTTAGCACAGGGAGCTACAGTTGGTAGATTAAAACAAGTTTTCTTTAAAATCACAAAACGACACCAAATCGAATTAGTAAAATACAATACGAATAGTAAAAATATTATTCATGAGATCTTCATGTAAATACAGAACAATATAAGAATTAAATATACTACAAATCAATGTTGCTCGGGATCAGTGGTTGCTAGGATACGGCAGCATGCAAAAAACCAGATCGTGAGATCTTGCCGGGGAGGTCACGGTTTTTCGAAGCTGTCCACGCTCTTCACGCATGCTTGAAGTTAAGTAATTGTTCACAATTGTATTTTTGTCGAAACTGTATTTATCTCACGTGTGTGTACCTATAGTGTTTCCCGAGGAAGATTCTCGGTGTTAATCTTTCATACCTGTACAAGAAATTGTCGGTTATTTTGTGCCGCGTAATTTGCGGCCTAGTTCTCTAAGCTTCCTACCTTGAGGCTTTGTTTTCTCTCAGCGGTTGATTGTGGTCCATCTACTCTCGTTTTCTCAGTTTTTACCCGGTCCTTTCACCCCATACTTCCTTGGTTAAAATCTTAACAAAAAAAAAACAAACAAAAAAAACATTTCCCTCTGTTATTTTCGTTCGTTCGTTCTTCGACCACATTTTCACCCCAATTTCACCCCCGTTTTCACCCCATTCCCCAGATAGTTTTCACTGTTCAATTTAAAGATGTTTGAACTTTCCCCTGAAGTGCTGTATTCTGTCGTATATTATAACACTTTTTACTTCTTCTTTTTCTTTAAAAGGTTGCTTTCGACTTGCTCACCAAATCTATTCATTCCAAAAAAAAAAATTCCATCTCTTACAGTTCCTCCTTTCTACATTCCCTAGACTCACCTACACTCCACCCCTCTCCAGCGTCCTTAAACGTATCTCTGACCCGAGGGTAACAAGAAACTCATTTTGCAATAAATGTTCGTTTCCCATTAATGGTACACTTTCTAAAATCCAAACCAACCCCTCCCCTCCAAATCTTCCCCATCACCCATCCCTTTCAAATCTCCCCCCTCAGCCCTCCCCTCCTAGACTCCCCCACACCATCCCCTCCTAAACTCCCCCCCCAACCCCTCCCCTCCAAATCTCCCCTACCTCCCATCCCTTTCAAATCCTGCCCTTTCCCCTTCCCTCCTAAACCCCCTCCAACCCCCACCTCTCGCCCCTCCCCTTATAATCTCCCCACCCTCATTTTTTCTCCATTTCCCTCCTCTCACCCCTCCTCCTCAAAGCGTCCTCCCTGCTTCTTCCCCCTTCCAACTCTCACCTCCATCTTCCCCCACCTTCTGCATCGCTCTTCCCCCTCCTCAAATAACACCTCACTGTACCTCACCCAATCACCATCAAACCTTTTGTCCGCCCCATCCTTCCCTTTCTCCTAGCTATTCTGAAATCTCTGACACACTTTCAACAGCTCTCCCGACCTCTTCCACATCTTACGCTACCCCTCCCCCCCCTGTTCTGTATCCGATGCTCCCCCTTCCCTCTTCATTAACGGTATGGACCTCAAACATCCGGGGCCTTCGCTCAAACTTGACTGATCTTTCCATTCATGTTGCTTCTGACAAACCAGACTTGATCTGCTTAACAGAAACTTTCCTCCTTCAGGATGTCTCTGATTCCTTAATATCTCTCCCGGATTACTCCCTCCTCCGGTATGATAGACCTGAGCTTTGTCCTCGAGGTGGGGTTGCTATTTTTATAAAAAAAACTCTCTTCCTCACTCGCCCTGCACTGCCCTATCTCCACCTCATCCCCAGGAATACCTATGGCTACGGCTTCCCCTTCGTTCCCACCTCTTGTTCATATGTGTGTTGTGCCGTCCACCAAACAGTGATGACTCCATCTACATCTCGCTGTCTGATAATATGGACCAACATCTATCTACTCATCCCAAGTCTCTCTTCCTCATATGTGGTGATTTCAATTGTCACCATGCCGGCTGGGTGTGGGTACCTCTCACACCAGCCGTGGATCCTCAGCAAAGGACTTCTGCGACTCACTGGGACTGACACAATCTGTGAATTTCCCATCCCGGATCTCAGACAACGGAGCATCTTCTCTTCAAGATATGGTTATGACTAACTTCCCAGCCATCAATCATCTGGACTGGTCTCCTATCTCTACTGCCTCTGACATCAACTCATCCTGGGAATTCTTTCAAAGTAAATTGCTCTCTCTCTCATGCACAGATTTATCCCATATCTTCAGTTGTCATACTCTTCCTCCCATCCATGGTTCACGGAATCTTGTGGTGATGCAGTTGCCCAGAAACAACTTGCTTTCGTCTCCTCGAAAGCAAATCCAACGGAAGGAAATCTCATTTCCTTTCACAAAGCCAGAAACAAATGTGTGTCCACCCTCAGAAGAGCCAGGAAACAATATCTCTCCTCTCTCAGGACAGAACTCTCTTATCTGTCTCCCTCTTCCAAATCCTGGTGTTGTTTGGTCAAATCTCTTTCTGGTGTTTGCTCCCCTTCAATCCCCTCCCTTACCTTAAACGGCTACACAGCTGACTCCGCTCGTGAAAAAGCTGAAAGCCTCAACTCTGTGTTTGCCTCTAAATCTTGTGTCCCAAACCCATCCCTCTCTGTACCCACTGTACCTAGTCGTACCCAGCTGCTCCTGGACTCTGTGTCCTTTTCTCCTCACAAGGTGGATAAGTTTCTGTCAACCCTCGACTCTGATTCTGCAACTGGACCTGACGGCATCAGCCCACGGGCCCTAAAATCCTGCCTGTTCTGCCGCTCTTTCACTCCCTCTCTCTTTTCTCTTCACCCTCTCCTTTGCTCAAGGTCATCTGCCATCAGCTTCGAAATCAGCCAACATCACCGCTTTACAAAAAAAATGTGCAAAAACAGATCCTTGCAACTACAGACCAATCAGCCTTCTCCCAATTATGAGGAAAGTCATGGAATCCATCATTGCTTCGGATATGAAATCTTTCCTCTTCTCCAATGGCTTGATCTCTGACCATCAATTTGGTTTCAGACCAGATCACTCTACTCTGGACATGCTGCTTCTGCTGTCTCAACAATGGATGGAGGTCCTCAATGCCAAACAGGAAATTAGAGCTGTCTCCCTTGACATATCATGTGCCTTCGATACAGTCTGGCACCCAGCTCTGCTCACCAAACTCTCCTCCTATGGTATCCAGGGAAATCTCCACGCATGGTTTGCGGACTTCCTCTCTGGTCGTCGTCAACGTGTGGCCCTGAATGGGTTTCTCTCATCTCCCCTTCCTGTTCAGGCTGGTGTTCCCCAAGGCAGTGTTCTGGGCCATGTGCTTTTTCTCGTCTTCATCAATTATCTCTCTGATTCTCTTGAAAATCCTCTCTACCTCTTAGCTGATGACTCCACTCTCTGCCGCTTCATTCCTCATCCCTCAGATCGGCAGTCTGCAGCCTCCTCACTCTCTGCAGACCTGGACAAAATCACAGACTGGTCAAACAAGTGGAACATGTCTTTCAATCCTGACAAATCTCACACTCTTACTATGTCTCTCCGAAAAGACTGCCTGGCCAACCCTCCCATCTACTTTCTGAACAATCCTCTCCAAGAAGTTCTGTCACTCAAGCTTTTGGGTCTCACTATCTGCCATGATCTTTCCTGGGAAAACCACATTTCCAATCTGGCCTCCAAAGCCAGTCACCGACTAGGCATCCTCCGTCGTGCGAAGAAGTCCTTCCTTGGCACACCTGAGCTCCTCACCACATACAAGGCTCCCATCCGCAGCTCAATGGAATACTGTTCTCCCCTCTGCGCCGGTGCTCCTGCCTCACACCTCGCTCGGCTTCACGCTGTTGAAACCAATGCTTTCAGAATCATTCAAATCTCCTGCGATGAAGCTAACTCCGAGAGCCTTTCACTTACTCACCGCAGGCAGGTTGGTGGTCTTTCTGTCTTCTATCGACTCCTCTCCGGCCTTGCTCCCCCATCTCTCTCTGGGCTGTGTCCCCCAAATATTCCTACAGGTCGCACAGGATCTGCCAGCAA